>NC_091944.1:31681012-31981012 GCF_041260155.1 Ptychodera flava | reverse complement strand
CTATAACAGACAAAGGCTCCAGGGACCTCTTTCTTCAGTGTGTGGACAATACGTCCTTTACTATCTGCTACATCGTTGCCGGGGATGGTCCATGTCGAACATTGTGAAGCAGTTTACTGAGGACTTGACTTTTAATGACTTTCTCGTGAATGATTTCATTGAAAAATGACTGGTGTTGATTTTGACATTTATGATGTTAACTTTTTACAGACTCGTTTGACTTAGAAGTCATATTCATTACATTGTTACTAGTTCTTGTGTTGGCTTTCCTGTTGGTGTTCAATAATTTTCAAACTTGTTCAATTGAAAATACCAAGCATCTGCGTCTGATTTTTTTTCCTCAGAGATGAGGGGCCATAAAGGGAGGAAGGGGGAGGGGGGGGGGCAATTAAACATACTCATTTATCAAAACAATCATACAAAGAGTATAGACAGACAAGTTATAGATTTTCATTTTAAACAATAACAGTAAATTTTATTTTCTCAAAGTTAACAAAATTTAACAAGGCCAAAAACATGAAACACAACACCTTTTTTTTTTATTGCAAGTGTCTCTCAGTGTCCTAGGCAAACTTGAAATGTCCGGAAAAAAAAAAAATCATTTAGAACGTGAAGGAAATCGAAGTGATTAATTGCTTGCAGAACCAAATTTTGAACAAACTGCGGTAATCATGTCATTGCATAAAACCATTCCGTAAACAGACAGACTGTCCGATAAAGCTTGATAACATCCTTCAGGGTCTTCACTCCAGCGATAGTACAGTAACTCCAAGAGATCATCAAGATCAAGTAATCCGAGTGGAACATTATGATCCAGGGTGATGTAACACAGTTCAGCCATGGCGAGAACAGACTTCTGCACAGCCAGCATGTTGACTCGTTTGGCAGCATCAGTAAAGTATTTGATGATCGCTTCCCGTTGACCTGCAGGGGCATTGCCATAGTACAGGCACTCATGGTCTCTCTGAGATGGGTAATCTTCCTTGCATCCCTCACAGTTTTGATTGATGATGGCATTGACTTCGTCCAGAATGAGCTTGGCGTAGACATATTTGGCCACTCTCCTTGCCACTTGCCTGTCCAAGTCATTTGGCATATCGCTGAAGGAAGGCTCTGAAAAAAGGACGAAAGACGGGTCTGTGAGTTCCAAGTCAATTGCATGTCAGTGTCTTAGCAGCATCATCAATACTCTGCATGATACATTTCAGCCGATTCCACTGATCCAAATTCAAATTGATTCCCTTCTTTGTTGGTATCAGTTCTCCAGTGTCAGGTTTCTTGAAGAATTCACGTATTCCAACGTACACATTTCCCTTGTACATCTGCACACTCACAATCCGAGCTGACGTCTCTGTGTCACGCAGAAGAAATCTGAATTGTCTCTCACCTGCATGACTAGTTGCGCCAGGCTTGGAAGGTTGAGGGACCAAAGCAGCAACTGATGACTGACTGGACTGAGTCTGATCAGGCATGGGCACTTCCTGAGTAGGCTCTGGCAAGTCGGGGCTCTTCCTTCCAGGAACATCAGCAAACCTCTCATCTTGGTCAGAGAGGGTTGGCATTGTCCAGACGCTGGTGTTGGTCTTTACATTAAAGTAATACGGACGTTCAGCCTTCACTGAATAACACTTGCGCCATCCCTCTTCCAGTAGTCTTGGTGATAGTATAGGAGTAGCCATAGCTTGAATAGTTGAGCTGTTGTTGTTGTTTGGATGAACGCCTGAGCTGAATTGGCCCTCAGCTGGCCCTCTTGCTACTTATATACTCTTGTTTTGCATATATTAAACAGTTAACCAATCAGAAAAGGGTATGGCCATCCCAATGTCCTTTGCGGTATTTAAATGGACCAATGAGAGGGACTTGCTAATTTCATTTTGCATACTAGGAGGTCTTTTCTAAGGCCATGACCTCCATATAACCCGCAGAAGCATGACAGTTCTCAACTCTCGCGCTAAACGAGAGGACAAAAATCTCGCGAGATGTGTGGACTATACCACAGCCATTACTAGTCCTATCTGTAAATAATTCCAGTCACAGTGAAAACATGATTTATATTTTAACACGTTAAAATGTTAGTTTATACCAGTACTTTCTGAACAATAGAAGAATGATAATAAAGGCATAGCAATCAATCAATCAGTCTTCAAAGTTTATGTTAGCGCCTAATCCTAAAACAGTGTTTTGCTCTGTGACGTTCATTGGCTAAATCACACTCAATGTATACCTCTGGAGAACAAGTGCATTTTCAGCTTTCTGTTGAAAGTTTCCAAGTTTTGGGATTTTCTGATGTCGAGTGGTATTGCGTTCCACAGTTTAGGTGCAGTGCATAAAAATGAACGGCCACAATAGGTGATGTTTTTGTAGGTTGTAGATGTTAACAGTTTCTTAGTGGATGAATGGAGCGTACGAGTTGGAATATAGGGCTGGAGAAGATCACTGATGTACGCAGGAGTCTGATTGTTAATACTCTTTAAGTTAACACGGATATTTTGTAGTAGATCGTGACACAAACTGGATAGTTACGATAAGTATGATAATGGTCGATATCAAAAAGTCAAACCTTTAGCATTGTTATCACCGAAATATGAGGAATCAAGTCAACCAAGGTCATCCTGAAACTTATGGAGAAATTGTGACATCATACTGGTCAATGTCATACAAAATTCAAAGTTTTTGCCTTGTTCATTAAGGGCATACAAAAAGTTGTTGCAAAAATTTGTTTCACAAAGATAAACATCTAATAAATACGAACATGCTAGCCACTGCAGTTGCTGACAACTTTATTTATACTGTGGCTCTTGTGAAGAAGCCATTTCAAGATATTCAGAAGATACGATTTGGTGACCAGGTCACTTAACAAGCCATATTAAGAAGGTAATATCGACTAGATTAATTAACTCTGAGCCCTGTGCGAAGTTTCAGAACCTTACATTCAGCGGCTTTGTAGATGAAGCCTTGCAAAAATCCAAAACCATGGAAGAGGAATGAGAAGAAGCAAGAAGATATCCAGTGAAATGATTAAGGCTGAAGGTAGGAATTGTTTACTTACACTTGATAAGTTGAGAACTTTGGATCTATGCTGTTCGATTAAGTTATGTAGCCCTATGAGTAACCATTAAATTATGTACATAATTAATGAGGTTGGCCACAGTTTAAAACTCAGTTATGTAATTTTCTCTACGACAAATATATAATTGAAGGTTCTTCTCAGGATAAATAAGTTTTTCCTTTGTTATATGCTTTATTAGGGGCCAAATACACAGGGGCCTTCAAGTTCCACCCCTATTGATTATCACAAGAGTAAAGCTTTCTCCTTCAACTTCTACTTCTTCGGTAATGTCTTTGCTCACGTAGATCTAAAAACCCCTGCGCGGAGCCATTTCAAACTTGCAGGACTAATAGGGTCTTATAAGTATACGTGCACATGACCCTTGAAATTTTTAGTCACGTGACCTGGCATCCATATTGGATTTTCCTAAAACCTACAAATGGCTTCTCCAGATACTCTAGGGGTCTTGGCAATTTAATTTTTTTCGTAGCAAGCATGACCTTAGGTCTTCAAAAATTTACTAATAAAATCGCGAGCTGTCACGTGATCTCGGCCGCCATATTGGATTTTCAAAAAATACCAATTCAATATTAAACAATCTTTTTCTACAGAACCAACGCACCAATACAAAAAATTACTCGTATCATCCTTTGTGTGAGTACTTGCAAGTTTGCTTAAATCATTTGGATCGATTTCGTGGTTTGGCAGCCATATCGGATTTGCGAAAAGTACCAATTAAATCTTTAAAACCTTCTCCTCCAGAACCAAGACACCGATTGTACTGAAATTTTACTCGTATCATTCCTAAAGTGAGTACTATCAAGTTCGCAATAATCTTCTTGATCGGTCGCGTGATTTGGCCGCCATGTTGGTTTTTTTTTAAAAATTCATTGTAATATTTTTAAAACCTTCTCTTCCTAACAAACGCACAAAATGAACTGAATGTTTTCATATCATCCTTGGAGTAAGTACTTATGAGTCTGCAAAAAATCGCTTTGATCTGTGACGCAATTTGGCGGCTTTATTGGTTTTTGTGAAAAACTCCACTTTGACTTTAGAAATTGAAACTTTTAAATCCATGTCATTCGCACAATTCTATTAACAAGATTTGTAGACCATAGGACAAGGCTTCTTCATATCATATTTCAGGTCACAGGTTTTGTCAATTTTGATGAGAAGATATTTAAAGTATTATTTTTCACATTTTCAATGACCTTTGACCTGCCTTATACCTCTACAGCTAAGCTATGGCCAATTCTCTTTTTTGGCTATACAAGAGTCTCAAGGGTCTAGTGTCGATCACACACTGCAAGATATAGGACCAAATTACGCACCTAAATTTCGGGGTTGCTTGTGACCTTTGACCCACACATCATACTCTACCTCATAAATAATGCACATATCTAATTCTTGGATTACAAATAGAGCTAGAGGTCTTATTTTTGGTATCTAGGGATATTCAGAGAAGGAAAAAATTTTGACATAATATCTCAAGACGGACCACTTCCTGTACCTCTTTAATTATGCACTTGTCAAATTCTGGGCTAGCCAATAGAGCTGGAGGTCTGATTATTGTTACACCGTGATAACTCTTGGAGAATTTGACAATATGTCACATGACCTCTATGACATTTGACCTAAAATATACACATATGCATATAAATCTAGAGCCACAAATGCTATACCCTTCACATTCAGTGTAATGGGGGACCTTGTGGCGCCCCATCCTGTACATAATTAATTAGGCATATATTTAATTCTTGGCTTGCCAATAGAGCTAGAGGTCTGATTTTTGTACACGGGGATGACTATGGGAGGAATTTGTTTTAAAATGTCATTGACTTCAATGACCTTTGACCTAAAATATGCATATATGCCTATAAATCAGTAAACACATTCTACACTCTTCACTTTATTATGATGGGGGACCAAATGGAGCCATATCTTGAACCTCATTAATTATGCGTCTTTCTCTCTCTGCGCTAGCAAATAGAGGTGAGATCTGATGTTGGTACAGACGGATAAATATGGGTGAAAAACTCTCTGCCAAAATGTTACGTGACCAAGAAAACCTTTAACACAAATGCGCCTATTAATCAGTAACCACAAATGCCATTGACGTCATATTTGATTAGATGAACCACCTTAAGACACCACATCATTTACCCTATTGAATATGTACATATCTGATTCAGGGCGAACCAAGTGATATAGAGGTCTGATTTTGGTATACATGGATAAATTTGGGAAAATTGTGATTTTCCAAAAACATTAAATGACCAAGACATTATTTGACCTAGATTTTACAAATATGCCTATAAATCAGAAAAAAAAAGTGCTACACCTTTTAAATTTGACAGGATGAAGTACGTATTGGCATGATAGTGTTATTGGTAATCATTCTGGTACCTTTTGCCAGTGTTTCCAATAGCTTGGTCCCCACCAACGCTGCTTGCAGCCTTAATTTCAAAATACGTACGCGTTTCTGGATTGTATCAAAAAACACACACTGCTTTTCAAGTGATTATACTTATTCTCTTGCATTATGAGTTTGTTCTATGTTTGTACAATGTCTTCTATGAAACCTCTCATGTAAATTACAATATCTGTTTATAACTCAGAAAACCCTCTTGAAATAAAGTATAATTAATAATAATAATAATAATAATAATAATAATAATAATAATAATATGTCTATGAGTACCATGCCTGCCATTATTGTAGTTGCTGAGATACAGGAAAATAAGTCAAAGATCACCCAAATACATGAAGTTTATTTAACCTGTTACTGGTTAATATACAAAAGTAACCAGACTGCTCGTCTTTGTAGTTGCTGAGACGCATATGAAAGTGGGTCAAGGTCATCCTTCATTTTAAAAAAAGCTTTTGTAAAACCACACAACTGATTTAAATGCCTCTTGCTACATGCATGCACTCCCACTGATGATGATATGAGCAAAATTTCAGGTCAAAAAGATTCTGTCCGTTCTGGAGAATCAGATTTTTACAGGTTTAATCGAAATGTGTCAAAAGATAAACATTGCGGCCAAGGTGACGTGACCACTCGGGATTGTATTTGCAAATTTTAGTATATCGAGTGGAATCATTCTACACAAAAAATGTCACATTGATTTGCTCTGTGGTTTTTGAGAATATTCCATTCTGTGAATTATCACGAAATCCAATATGGCCGCCAGGCCGTTGATCAATTGAGGCACAAGTATAAGGCCCTTAGGACCATTGTTATACATGCAAACATTACTCACAGATATTCAAAACAGCTGGCAGTGCCTCTTACAATGATGCGTAATAGGCAAGTATCTTCAGTAGCGTTCCGTCTGTTTAAAAGTGGTTAATATTGGGCCTAGTTTGAAGTCTAGAGTTCGTATAGCTAATACAAATTATCGCTTAATCGTGTTACTTTCTAAGCCCGGATTATGCATCGACGCTCGACAACCGCCAACCTTGTAGCCCGTGGATACATATCTGTTTTCATTTCAAACATGATTACCAGTCGTGGTCAAGTAGACTTCATATACCTAGCCTTTAATGTGGTCACATCTGGCTCTTTATATGCAGACAGCTAAAAATGTACAAATGCGTTTCAAATGAAGAAGATCGTAATTTTCTAAGGACAAGATTTATGTAATGTGAACAATGGAGCAGAACATGGCTTGAAGTTGAACCACAACATGGTGATATCCTTCACCAATATGAAGAAATCTGTAATATATGACAACGATGGTTCGACTCTTTCCAGGGTTGAAAAAATTATTATAAAGATTTTGGAGTTTATTTAACTGAAAATCTTAGTTATGCGACATTGAAAACGTTTTCTTTGTGCATTCTCTTTACATCTGCTTTCATTTTGATGCTCTTCAGTGCTTTGATTTCTTTGTGGTAGAAAGGTGTTTGAAAAAATCGTAGGTGCACTGTTCTGAAGAGTAATTTCCGGTAAACAATGTTGAAGTACATGAAAGCCAACAATATGGCAGCTTATAAACATTTTCATACTTTTTCGGGTTTTTTTCCTTAAAGTCTATTTACGTCTCACGAATATACGATGGCTGTCCATAAATTACAACGCGACGTTTTGATGTTTAATGTGTGACCCATTGTGATGTCCGACAGCAATGTCGGTTTCGTGGAAATAGCACTTGCTGAAGCAACATTTTCGTTATGTACAATAATGCATTACGTTTAACGGAGTGCGTACAATAATGTTAAACGGAAAATGTCATGAAATTTTGTCTCATGTATTATTTAGTGTTATATTGACGAGTTTGATAAATTTTAACGGGTAAATGTATACGACAAAATTTAACACGACTCACTGCAGTAATAATTGCTTTTTTGATCAAAATCTTGTAATTTCACACATAGAGGGTGATTGCAAAAGCACTTAGATATCTTTAATAGATTAAGGGGCACATCCATTGTATAGATATTCTTCCATTCCGCTGGTCCTTTGAAATATAATTGTAGATCTTTACTTAACTGCCGAAAACTATCATGTGTTTTATATTGCTTGAATGGTTTGTTGCAAGCAGTATTTGCATGCCTAACAATGTTATAATATTAAATGAAATACTCCCTTCGATGTCTGTATGTCTGTTTTTAGAGTGGTTAAACATCGTGTCGTAAAAAATCAATCTTCCTTCATACGAATGTTAAGTTTAAATTAAAGTAGACTGTGTCAAAACTCTGATAATAAAAGGGAATGTTCTGCTCGGAAATCACCTAGTAAAATTGGGAACTGTTGAAAATTGTGACCCTTTTATGAAACCTTTCTAGAAGTGGAAAAAACTTGAACGGTTTAAGCTTATTAACCTTTGTAGCCATTTTCTTGTCCTGCCAAAGTAAGCTGCGTGCTGTATCAGGTAATACGATGAAGTAACACCTTCACATATTTCCGCGACGCGCGTTGTTATCTTAAGCATAAACGACAACACCTCGTCCTGAATGTTTTCACTATGATTCTGAGGAATTTGAAGTGTGGTCAGCCCCTACTTTGGTCATAATGAATTTTGGGTGTTGTATACACGTCCTCCTTGAAAGATTCCAAGCGATTGGCCAGTTCCCTTTTTACATCACAGTCGCTTGCTCTAAGTCACGGGCACTTTTTTGAGTTTTTCATAGATATAACCATGTCTGAATTTTCCATCATTACATGTTAAATAATTGCTTGATATATTCGGAGGGGGTGACATAATAGCAAAAATATGATGACATTGAACTAGCAATTAGGGTAAGTGTGCCATGCAGATGTAAAAAGCTAACATTAAATGGCAACACTTACCAATTAAAGAATGTGCGCATGCTCAGTCCTTGAGAATGTTATGACTTTGCTATGTGTTGTTGGTATATTGAACAACGTTTGTATGACTTGGATTAACTTTGTAAGGCATATGAAATAGAAATATGTTGCCTCAGATATTTGTATACGGTGTAATAGTAATATGATTGATTTGTCTTTCGACATGACGACTTATAGACGATCAATATGTAAATGTCTAGTAGGTGGAGTGTCGGTAGATCGCGATCCTGGATTGCGCGTCGTCAACTACTCATTTTCATACTCTGAACTTTACAACATGATCGCAAATGTTTTCTCGATAAGGGCAGTTCACGCTTATTTGTCGATGAAATGTATGTAAAGAGAAACCGTGCATTCAGGTAGAGGTACACAGGGCTGCTACATGAACTCATGTATGAAGACATCCAAACCAGGAAACGGAAATAACCATATACTTCACTTTTCAAAGATGATGAAAGTTTCGGTCCCTTGGCTAGCTGATTTATAATTACTATTAAGTTTGTCTTGTATTGGATATAGAAGCAGATTACGATCTGTCGTGTTTACGAGTGCTTCTCTAATAATTGTTATTACAGGTTTGCGCCAGCCTTGTGTATTCTCACTCTTCTGTAAATATAGCTTGCTATGTCTTTAAAACTATAAATGTTGGTATATTTTGAAATTACTCATCGCATTTTATATATCTGTAAATAATTGCTTACTGTCGAAAAAATGCACATTTTATTTTGATGTGGAACTAAGCTACAATGAAAAATATTTATGGATGATTTGTCTACAGCTTTCAAAGCTGCACAAGAAACTTTTCGAATATAGAATGCTGCTCGGACAAATCCGAGGTACTCTCTGTGTCACCATTGGATAATCGTTTCTGACACGTTTTTGAAAAATAACGTTAAACATGATTAATTTGGAAGATATGTGACTAGAATTTTTTACCCACGATTATATTCTTTTAATCCCCGGACTGTCTTTAAAATAGTGCAACAATCACTACCATTCCTGCAATAACGAAAACAACGTTGCGCTAAGATCAGTTGTTGATCCTTATTATGCCCTATCATGCCAAATCATATTAAAGGAAAATACATTCGAGTCCTAGGAATAGATATGATGACTTTTTGGTCTGTTCCTAAGCAAGTTGACTTCCAGTACAAATATATTTATTTTTTCATCTCTTTGACATACATGTGGTTAAGCGTACGGGTAAATAACGTAAAAATTCATATTAGACGCACTGTTTTAATTCATTTCATTCCGTTGGTTGCGTTATTGTCGAGTTGGCACTGAACAAAGATTGATTATAGAGTGGGAATGTAGGGTTGGGGTTGGTAGATTTCATAGCGACATAAATACCGATTGTAGGTATGCTGATACAGAATGAGGCCTGGTTGGGTTTTTTACACTATAAAAATTTCGTTTAGGGGAGGGGGTTGAGACCGAGCGCACTTAGTTACGTTTATGGAGCGCATGTTTTAATTATCCACGACCCCTAAAACTTTGAGTTATAGTAACAGATTAATAAAAGAAATGCTGACAAAACATCCTATTGAAAGAGATTAAAAGCTCCCGAAAGGAAGGCTCTTAAACGAATGAACATATCACAATAATGGTGACGGTAAACAAATCGCCTGGTAACGTCAGTCTGACTCATTTGTTATGTGTCTCCGGGTACTGAATGGACCAATTGTTATGTCAGTTTCGTAGAAACAGGCGCTGGATCAATTCAAGAAAATTCATTTGGAGGACAGCACTTTCGTTTTACTTGCTATAGACACACTTTGTAGTCCATAGACACAAAAGTGAGCTATTGCATATTCTTTACTTTTACAATGACACGTTCAGTGAATTTCACTTTAAGCAGAAATGATGCTCTCGTAATTATGTGGACTCAAAAAATTGATTTAAAATCGCATTTAATCCAATTCAACATTTCACAGTTATTGGCCGTACTTTGACGTTAAGGTAGAACGCGCCTCGGGGACAGATATTCGGACACTCAAATTTTTCAATTCTTTTCTTATCTACCACTTGTTGGAGTTAATTTTAAAGCTCTTGATGCAAGAAAACTTTTCAGCGGCTTTGTTTTTTCGAAAATCGAAAATACTTTTTTCTCCGTAGAGTTAACACAGGGATGGCGGCCATTTTGAATTTTAAATATTGGTAGATCTTGAGTATTTGTTTCTCTAGTTCCAAACTTTGCAAGGTTACCCCCAATTTTTATTCTTGTTTTTTAAAGAGAATGATTGAAATATTCTTTGAGGAAAGTGTGAGCAAAAGTTTTAATAAGTCTTTCACTTTCGAGGCACATACTACCTTAAACAACAAATTACATACGGAGCAACATATGTAGCATCTAACATATGTCACACAAAAAAAATCAAGGGAAACTACCATCTTCCTCAAAGGGATAAAGTAATTTATAGGACATCCAACATGTATATCATCTTCGTTAAAACAAAGATGTCAGTAGTACCAAGTTGTAATCAACAAGATGAGTAATTGTATTACCAAATTATAAGACTAATAAGAAGCGGAACGTAATGTCAGAGATCTGAAAATTTAATTAAAAGACTTTGATATATAATTTTCGAACTTGATCCAGCTATTGTGTGATCAAATGCTTTAAAAGGGACATATTAAGTCAACAGAGGAAAGTTGTTCTCCACATGGTAGCCCTTGTTGCTATTATACGGTTCAAGAGAAAAGTGGAGCTTGTACTAAAATGCTTTTAGTGTTCAAGTTTAAAATAGTATATGGTTGTTATCGTAATAAGTTTCTACTTCACGTCATCATGAATTTCATATAGATTACTTGTAAAACGTTTTGGAGATTTTTCAACGGCTTTGAATACTGAACCTGATGCTAGAGTTAATATAATTCTCGATGGGCCAAAGTGTAACGTTTGGTCAGTCATTGCCGTTTACATACTTCGAAGTATTGCTGAATATATATGACTTCTAGTTTTGAATTAATAATAGGCAATCAGCACTTTGATTACGAACCGATTAAAGCACTCATGATCAAAGTACAATTTCAAACAAGAGGAAATATCGACACCTGGTAACTCAGTAAAGAATGTCAAATTTCACATAACGCTTATTTTGGTCTGTTAAACTTCCCTTATGTTGCAAATATGAAACATTCCGCTTGGGTATATTTACCTATGATATTGATTATTTAAGCATTCATACGCGAATGTTAACTTAGTTTATAACATGGTAAGTTTTCCGTTTTGAGGTCAATCGAGTGCTGATGTAAGAGGCCCTCTTATGACCTTACAAATTCGTTTTTCGGTACACTAATTGGTGGCAAATGACGTCAATTTGTTCTAAAAGTGATTACGGCGGCAAGGAATACCAATTGTAAATTTATAGCAATAAGTAAATATGTGACACATTTCCCTTAACTTTAACAGCTGTGATATTCTAGCTATCAATGGAATTTCTGGAAATGCAAATAAAATGAAAGTCAAGTAAGTAAATGCTTAAATAAGTTGGGTAAGTAAATGTTAGTAAATGCTTTTTACTAAAGAGATCGTGTGAAAAACGTTTGCGACACTGAGTCAAAATAAAGATGCGTTATGTCTATTTTAGACGTGCTTCTAATAGTTACAGTGTCCTCTATATGACCTTTCACTTTGATGCAGGTACCAGCTAATGCACTGCTCTGTGTAACCTTTGCCTTCTGATAGTTTGGTGTGAAAGCGGGTTGTTCCTATTATTTTCTCTTCAGCTCTAGTTGTACTATCTTGTTCGGGATCAGTAAATACAACTTAGTGTACTATATATATATTGTCAAGCTGTCACAGTTCTCAATACAGCAACACTTTGATAAAGACAGATGGAATATATAACTTTCAGTTATCAATCAATGTCATGATTTTCTTATAGACTATATACAATTTTTCTTGCAGCCTCTTTGAACATGTCAGCCTTATAAACGAGATTTTAAAAATAACAAAGCCATGTATATAAATCAACAGGGCACAATATGTATAAAACTGAATAAATTGTACTCCAAAATACATCAAAAATACATCCCTGTAATAATACTCGCTCCTTCCTTGAAAAACGTGTATTTTCAAATATCGTGAGTGATTTCAGAAACATTCATATATTTGTTAAACAATAAGGGGCAGAATCATTTGTTTCAGGCGAATATACGCTTTGCTTTGCCTTTGAAGCATAATAATTTTCACTGAACTGCCCAGAATCTGTCTTGGATTCTCTATCGCGTATACTGTTGTGTATAGTAAACATAGCGCCTCTCTTTATATTGCTTGACTAGTTTTGATGCAAATAGTATTTCTTTGCCTAAGAATGTAAATAATATTACATGACAAGCGAGGGTCTATGCCGTCTTTGTTAACTTTATATTGATGAACTTAAACAGGAAATTTCAAAACGAAGAATACAAGTTGATGATCTGCCTCGTAATCGTTCATTCGAATAGGCAAGCGCCGACAATGGTGGCCTTCTTATGAAAATGCCGAGATGTCGACAGCACCAAAATGGTTTGCTTGTCTTTTGTTGCAATTTTATGGACAAACCAAGTTAAACGACGTGCTATACAAGGCAGTATGAGTAACAACTTCACCTATGTTCCCGAGGAGCGTAGTTATCTCAGCTATAAAAAATACACCTCGTCCTACATAGTATTCTAATTCCTACTAAGATTCTTAGGAATTGTGAGTGTGATCACTTCGTCATCTGGTATTCATATAATTGTGCGTTGTACACACATACCTTTGAAAGATAGGAAGCAATTGGCCGGGAACGTTTAAGACCACAGACCCTTGTCCTAAGTGGAATGCACTTCTTTCGGTTTTTTGTTTATGTGTAACATAATGTCACAATTTTTGTACATTGAAGTAACTGTCACGTACACACTGCATCAAGCAAAATTAGTTCAGTGCAGTTTCATTGGCGGGAAAATGTGATAAAAGCAATATCAGAATGTTCAAGCAGTCAGTGTACATGTGAGTTTATCAATGGGAGCGCGGCGACACTGACAATGTTGACTGTGGCACAGTGATGCCGTATTGGGTTAAATTGTTGCAAAATTTATCGAAAGAGAATGTTTATAATGAATGCAGGTTGCGTCTTCTTATCGCCCAAAACGTTTTTTCCTATCACCCAAGTGCGTTCTAATTCCAAGCTATTTTGAAATTCACTGTAAAGCGTATCACACATAATCATGTGATTGGTGGACATGAAATGGTAGCACTCAGCAACCAAAGAACGCAGGCGTGCTCATTCTTTGACTATACACTGAATTTAGTATGCGCAGTCGGGTATGTTGCACAAAACTCGATTTGGATGATTTTTTTCTGCACTGCAAGTGAAACTGTAAATGTTTCTCCTTCGAGGTTTGTGTAAGGCAGGCCAGTAGTATATGCCAGTCGTATATTTGATTGGTCTTTCACTATGGAAATTACTGACGATCAGCATTTAAATGTTAATATTGGGTAGTGTTGGCAAATGACAATCAAGGCAGAATGCGTAGCCACAGATCTATTTTGAAAATCTGAGTTTGACAACCAAGCTCAAAAAGGCAGTTTACGCGTATTTATCTATGAAATGTATCGGTGAAGAGAAATCTAGTCAGCTGACGGAGATACGCAGTGGTACTACATACGCTCGCATACGAAGACAGCAAATTTTAAAAACAACGACAACGAAAATATCGACTTGAAATAGTGAACATTTTGCTATCATGAAGTATCGATCCTTTAGAGGATTGACTTGTTATTTGTATTGAGTCTATATGGCAATTGACAGAGGTAGTAGGAGATCAAATCAGTCGTGCTGTCTTGTACTCCTTCAAATAACTGCAATTACATGTTAATGACAGTGTTGTGTACTTTTCCCTTCTGTCAAAAGTTGGCCGTATCTGTAATAATGAGACAACATTAGCTGAGGGTTTAGTTCAAATGGTGGAAGACATTGTCAACCTGTCAACCTTTGTAAAATTTTCTATCCGTAAATTACTCCTTACTCTTCATTAAGAAATGGACATTTAATTCAGATGTAAGCCTTAGTTCAAGGAGATTTAAGAGGTGTACACGTCACTTTTGCGAATACGAAATGCTGCATGTGCAATCTAAGGTACACATTCTGTAACACTTGCATAAACAAACTATGCTGACACAGCTAGTTGAACATAACTTGAGACATGATAATGTAAGATGTCACTGGTAATGCCGGCGATTTAATTCTTTCACTACTCAATGTTTCTCCTGAATAGTGACACAAGCATTATCACCTCTGCAGTAATAATACCATTTGTTAAGACCTCAATCTGGTCGCTGTGCTGAAAGCGCAGTATGGTTGAAATAAAGTCTGACTATCTGACGACAATCTATAATTGGACGTTTATGAATTCAAACTAATTGCCGCTAATAAATACTAAAAGATGGATACAAAAATACAGTATTAGGGCTTGAGACAGCATTAACAATAGGGAGGGCGAGTATTTATATAACATAGACTCCACTCTTTAAAACGATGTATTTGAAGAAATATGGACATATCTGAAGTCATACTAATTGCTGCTTTCAAATACATTTATGGATATGAAATTAGAAGAATGACGTTGCGCTCAGTCGATTGCCTGGTGACCTTTATTATACCAAAATTACATAACGTCATTAATATTCAATCATATTGACGGATAATGCAAGTCCAAGAAACAGATATGATGAAAAACTGGTCTGTTCCTGATTAAGATGACTTCCACTACAAAAATATTTACTGCTTTCATTTTGATGCTGTTCAGAGCTTTGTTTTCTGTCTAGTAGAGAAGGCTTTGTATTCAAGTTAGGCAAAATATAGACACTTTTCTACAGAGTAATTTCTGGTACACAAAGTA
This sequence comes from Ptychodera flava, assembly GCF_041260155.1. Classification (NCBI taxonomy): domain Eukaryota; kingdom Metazoa; phylum Hemichordata; class Enteropneusta; family Ptychoderidae; genus Ptychodera; species Ptychodera flava. The sequence continues at coordinate 31,965,776 of NC_091944.1, read as the reverse complement.
AATATACAATAAATGACAGCAAACAGTATGACAGATTATCGATATCATAGTTCTTTTTAAGTGGATGATTTATGTTTACAGTATTTACAAAGGCTGTCAGCGTGCAACATATCTACATTTAATGCATGATTCTTTGTAATGCCCGACAACCATATCAGCTTCGTCGAACCACGTCTGACTTCGTGGAAACGGCTGTCATTGAAACAAACGAAATTTAAGGAAATTAAAATACTTTCGTTTTACGCACTGGGTGCGATGTACTGTTAAAACACATACAATATTGTTAAACAGAAAATGACACGAAAATTATTCTTCTGCATTATTTAGTGTTATGATAGCGAGTTGGCTAAATTTCAATGTGTAAATATATACGACAACATTAAGCAGGAGTCGTAATAATAATTGCTTATTTCGTGAGAACGAGTATTTTAATACGTAATGAATAATTGCAGAAGCGTTCAGCTATCTGTAAAACATTGAATGGCACTATCAGTGTTGCAGGCATACATTCATTCCGCTCGAAGCTCGATTTATAATGATCTTCATTGATTGAAGTGATATTATCTTCACTGCCATACATTGCCCTATATTCAGTATTGTGTGGACTTTTGTTATCTACAAACGACACTGTTCGCTTTAATATTGCTTCTTTTGATGCAAACAGTACTTGTATGACAAAGAGTACCAATAACGTTACACGAAACGGTTTCTTTGATATCTGTCTGTCCCTCTCTGTCTGCACAGTCTCTCTCTGTCAGCCTATCGTCTGCTTCTTCATATGTAAACATCAAACAATACATGATAAAGTTTCAGTCTTCCTTTACGTGATCGTTAACTTTAAATGAATAAAAATAAAACAAAAGTGCAAGGCTACGAAGCGTAAGGCATTCTTCTACCCGGAAATTACCGATAAACCGGCAAATGTTAAAAATGGCGGCCTTCCTATGAGACTGCCAACATGTTGACAGCACTGAAACGGTTTGCTTACCTATTTTAGCCATTTTTCAGGTCCAACAAAGGTAAACAACGTAAAATACTAGGCAATACGAGTGACAGCTTCACCTGTTTTCCAGATAAGCGTAGTTATCTTTGCTATAAACGAAGACACTGCGTCGTACATGTTAGTCCACTAAGTCTAGATCCGTGGGGATTGTGAGTGTGGTCAATCCCTAGTCTGGTCATTATGTTTTTTTCTGCGTGGTATACACATCCTCTTTAAAAGATTGAAAACGATTGGCCTGTACTTTTTAGACCATAGACGCTTGTCCTGGGTGAAAGGCACTTTTTTCCTTTTTTTCATATAAAACAGTGTCACAATTTTGTTACATTGCACTTGAAATCGTTGCTTGATATTATGTTGAATCTTAGTTGTCATAATAGCAAAAATATCATAAGATAGAGCTGACCAATGAGAGTAAGCGTTTCACACATGTGTGTATGCAGAATATTACATGGCAACACCCGGCAACTAAAGAATGTGCGCATGCTCAGTCCTTGACTATGTGCTGAATTTATATGTGCAGTCGCTATATTTGACAACACTTGATTTGTAGTAATTTTGACTATAAGGCACGTGGAAATTGGCCTATTTGGTCTCGGATTTTTGTGCGCGGATAATAGTCGTATGTTTGTTACTTGCATGGTACCTGAAACTCAGGTCCTTGCTGACCAACTCGGGTGACACACAGAAGACTTTTAATCCCCCAAAGTGTGAATGTTCCATCTCTACCTTTATGTTATCCAGCTCTTGCCATTGTAGGAAAGGCAGGTCTGTGACATTAATCCTCTGATAACTAAGTAGGGAAGTAGGGTATTCCTAAGTTAATGGAGCTTTCGCGTAATGGAAAGTGTGTAATATATGGCAATGGATGTAGAGAGAGAGAGATAACTACCGGTCGTGCTGTCTAGTACTCCTTCAAAAACTGCAAGTAGATGTTAATGACAGCGTTTTGTACTTTTCCCTTTTGTAGAAAAGTTCGACGTATCTATAGTAATGAGAGAACATGAGCTGGAGGTTTACATCTTTTGAAATGGCTCATTTCAAGGCTTCATTTATCAAAGGTTTGCGAAAAGATTTAGTTCAAATGGTGGAAGATATCGTCAACCTGTCAACCTTTGTATATTTTTTCTATCCGTAAATAACTGCTTACTGTTAATTAAGAAATGCACATTCTATTCAGTGTGATATGTTTAAGCCTTTGTACAAGTTGTATTCCTGCATGTTTTTTCTTTAGTTTTAAGATCTACGCGTCATTTTTAAGCATGCAAATCCAAGATACCCATTCTGTAATACAAACAAACTTTGCTGACACAGCTAGTTAAACATAACTTGATACATGAATTTTGATGTAAGATGTGAGCGATTTTAATCTTTCACTGCAGCAAGTTTCTCTAGAATAGTGACATGAGTATTATCACCCTGCAGTCATCATATCATTCGTTAAAACCTTAAACAGGTCGCTCAGCTGAAAGACCAGTGAGGTTGAAACTTATCTGACATTATATAATGGGACGTTTATGAAGTCATATGGATCCTTTTGTAGTCAAACTAAATGCCGCTATTAAATACTAAAAGATGGATTTAAAAATACAAGATTAGGGCTTGAGATAGTATTAACAATGGGTAGGGTGAGTATAAAATATACCTACTCTATAAGACGCAGTATTTGAAGAAGTATGAACATTTCTGAAGTGATACCAATCCCTTCTTTAAAACACATTTATTGATATGAAATTAGAAGACTGACGTTGCACTCAGTCAGTTGCTTGATGACCTTTATTATTCCATATTGGCATAACGCATTTAATGTTTAATCATATTGACGTATAATACCAGTCCCAAAAACAAACGTGGCGAACAATTGTTCTGATCCTGAATAAGATGACTTACACTACAGAAATATTTACTGCTTTCATTTTGATGCTGTTCAGACCTTTGTTTTCTGTCTAGTAGCGGAGGCTTTGTATTCAATTTAGGCGAAATATAGACACACTTTTTTGGAATGATTTGTGGTACACAAAGTTTAAAATAAGTGACAGCAGACAATATGACAGCTTATCGATATTGTATTAGTTCTTTTTTTAAGAGGATGATTTATGTTAACAGTCTCAACTGTCAGTGTGCATGGTAACGCAAGGCATTCATGTTTAATGTATGGTTCTATGTAATGCCTGACAGCCACGTCAGCTTCGTGGAACCACGTCTGACTTCGTGGAAACGGCTCCCATTGAAACGAAAGAAATTTAAACATTTTCGTTTTACGCACTGGTACGATTGACCGTTAAAGCGCATACAATAATGTCAGACAGAAAACGACAAGAAAATTTGTCTCATGTGTTATTCAGTGTTATGATGGCGAGTTGGCTAAATTTCAATATGAAAATGTATACGCCAACATTAAGCAGGACTCGTAATAATGATTGAATTTTCTCGTGAAAAGAGTATTTTAATACGTAATGAGTGATTCCAGAAGCGTTCAGATATCTGTAAAACATTTAAGGGCACTATCATTGTTGCAGGCATATATTCATTCCTCTTGTAGCTCGAATTTTAATGATCTACAATAAATGAAGTGAAATGATCTTCACTGCAATACAATGTCATACATTCGGTATCGCTCGGACTTTTGTGTTATACAAACTGGTCACTTTGATATTGCTTGACTTCTTTTGATGCAAACAGTATTTTTATGACAAAGAGTACAAATAATGTTACATGAAACACATTCTTTGATGTATGTCTCTCTGTCTTTCTCTGTCTGCCTATCGTCTGCTTCTTCATATTTAAACATCAAACAATATATGATAAAGTTTCAGTCTTCCTTTACGTGATCGTTAAATTTAAAGGAATAAAAAAAAACCAAAAGTGTAAGGCTACGAAGCGTAAGGCACTCTTCTACCCGGAAATTACCGATTCAAATCGGCAATTGTTAAAAATGGCGGCCTTCCTATGAAACTGCCAAGATGTCGACAGCACGGAAAAGGTTTGCTTACCTATTTTAGCCATTTTCAGGTCCAACAAAGGTAAACGACGTGGGATACTAGGCAATACGAGTGACAGCTTCACTTATTTTCCAGAAGAGGGCAGTTATCTTAGCTATAAACGAAGACATCTCGTCGTACATATTAGTCCACTAAGTCTAGATCCTTAGGGATTGTGAGTGTGGTCAGTCCCTAGTCTGGTCATTATGTTTTTTCTGCGTGGTATACACATCCTCTTTAAAAGATTGAAAACGATTGGCCAGTACCTTTTAGACCATAGACGCTTGTCCTGAATGGCAGACACTTTTTTCCCTTTTTTACATGTAACACAATGTCACAATTTTCTTACATTGCACTTTAAATCATTGCTTGATATGTTGGATCTTAGTTGTCATCATAGCAAAAATATCATAAGATAGAGCTGACCAATGGAAGTAAGCGTATCACATATATATGTATGGTGACATCGAATATGACATGGCAACACCCAACAACTAAAGAATGTGCGCATGCTCAGTCCTTGACTATGTGCTGAATTTATATGTGCAGTCGGTATATTTGACAGAACTTGATTTGGAGTAATTTTGTTTATAAGGTACCTGGAAATTGAAATGTGTGGTCCGGAGATTTGTGCGCGGCATTATAGTCGTACGTTTGTTTTGTCTTTCTCTATCATGATGCTGATTGACGATCAACATTTAAATGTTAATAAAGGGCAGTGTCGGTAGATGACGATTCAGCCTAATGTGTGGTCAACTACCAATTTTGAAATATTGAGTTTGACAACACGATTGCGAATGTCTCCTCGATATGAACAGCTTTACGGGTACCTGTGGATGAAATTCATAGGTGAGGAGAAATCATGTCCACGGGCAGAGATACACAGCAGTAGTGCATGTAGTCGAGTAGACGGCAGAACTAGAATACAAAAACAACAATATCGACTTCATATTTCAATGATAATGCTATCATGACAAATGTTTCGGCCTCTTGGTTAGTTGATTTATAAATATCACCAAGGTTATCTGGTAATGGTGTAGAAGTAGTTACCAAATGCTGTGTTGTCGATTACTTCCCTAAAAATGTTATAATACGGCACATGCTCATTTCGTGTTGCGATTCGTCAGAATACGTCACGTGAAGAGATAGATACGTCTAGTCCCCACTGAATCGACAAAAGTGTCGTCAGAGGGTATTTTAGAAAAGCGTTTAGGAAATAGCGTTGACCAAATTTGGAAAAGTGCCAGGTCACGTGACCGTAGTGTCGTCTGCAGCTATCTTACAATGGCGGGTGACTAGAACGTAATGTGCGCCCGGGATGAGCGACGAACCTCTCTCTAAAAACAGATAGATTTTCCATTCCAACAGCGTAGGAACTTGAGCAGCTCATCGACGGAAAAGATTCAACCGAATATGTTGCTAGGTATGCTTAGAATAGTTTTGGAAGAAAGTGGCACCATACTGTAACCGCTGCGGAAATATCGCCAAGTAAACTTGTCACTATTGATTGTTGCAGTGCAAATATCACAACACATTAAAAACTATAACATAATACAACATGAGCATGTGATGTGTTATAAAACACCTATAACCTGCATGGTCTTTATTCGGGCCATAGCGGCCGTTTATTACCTATCGTGGCCGTGTGTTACCTGAAACACATCTACGGCCTCGGGAAATAGGGATGTGTTTCTGGTAACACACGGCCCCTCGGGGTAATAAACGTGTGCTATAGCCCTCGTGACCAGGTAATAGGTGTTTAATATCACAGGTTAAATGCAAGCCTTGTTTACTCTCCACCTTCTGTAAACATGTCAGGAATTATCTATAGCACATAGACAACAAGAGTTGATATATTTCGAAATGTCTCATTTTACAGGGAATACGAGTTATAGAAACAAATATGACAAATATTTGGTCTGTTCCTGAACAAGTTGACATCCAGTACAAATATATTTACAGCTTTCATTTTTATGCTGTTCAGAGCTTTATTTTATGTGTAGTAAAGAATTGTTTGAATTCAAGTGAAGTACCTCGAGTGGACCATTTGATAGGGGGTCTTGGGCTGGAGGCTCTGGGCATTGCAACATGTTTTGCTCCGTCTTAGCAGCATAGTTTCCGCAAAGGTTGCCTTGAATTAATTTTGTTGTTGATTAGAGTAAACACATTAAAAAATAACGAAAAACAAAATTGCCTAAAAGAAAACAAAGCACAAAACACAGTCTTTTGAAATACAGTGTTGTTATAGTAGCGGTTGCTGTCACTATGTGTTTATTTTTTCAGTATAATAATGTGAACGCAACAAGTAAACATTCTAAGTGCGTTTTTACTGTCCGGACTTAAATTTAATTGTGTAAACAAAACAGGTTTACGTCTGATGATTGTAATTCTTGGTATGTCGACAGGAGAGTTAAACAACAAAGTGCTGTGGTGACACCAAACAAAAAATTGAAAATTCAGCAAACGTTTAAGCCATATACCTTCGATATTTAATTACTTAATTTCGTGAAAGTGTGTATATATTTCTGCTAAAATCATTTATGACAAGTTCACAGATCTACCCCTTTATGTTTTGTTAGTTCATGTCACCTTTTGAAAAATTTAATAAAAGTGTGAGTCATAGTCTACTTGCCATCATTGAAATTAATGAACAAATATAACCTTCATATTGTTCTGTGACATAATGCATTTCAAATCTGTACGAGGTAGTAAATTAAGTGACATTGCAAAATGACGTGAGATTAAAACTGTCTGTAGGCATGTACATAAACGTATTTGTATGTTTGAAATGTATTTTATTCGTGCAAAAGGGAAAAAAACGTTGAGGGCGTTTTGCCAAAGGTAACTATTATTTAAGTTTTCACGGTCGCCTGATTTGATGAAGGATCAGTGCACAATAGCTGGTTCGCTGAGGGTATTTCTTTGTAAAAGTGATGGCCTTCACCCCATTAGTGTATGTGGTGACAGGGACTAAATCGCGTGCTGACGTCAGCTAGAGTCGTATGTCATTTGTTTTCCTGTACTGAATAGACTCGTTGTTATGTCAGTTTCGTAGAAGCAGGCCCTTGGTTGATTTAAGAAAATTCACAAAGAGCATGTCACCTTTTGAAAAATTTAATAAAAGTGTGAGTCAAAGTCTACTTGCCATCATTGAAATTAATGAACAATTTATAACCTTTATGCAACTCTATTTATTTATAAGTATACAAGTAAATTTTCCCTTTATACCAAAGAAACCCAATGAAAAAGGTTTTTGTGTTAAATATATTTAGACATTCTTTTAATAATTAGAATGTCCATCTTGACATTTCCTTTCTCTTTACTATGAAAATATTCTGCTTCGGTACGTTTTATGTGACATTGTGCACGTTTGCATCTATTTAGCTATACATTTGAAGTATCCCGCGGTTCAAGTGCTTATGTTGGTGGCCGTCATTATGAGGTTACAAATTCGTTTTCGTGCACAGAAATTTTTATTCTAAATTGTGATTGCGGATGTGGAGAATACGAATTTCCAAATCCATGAAATAATAAACAAGTTGTACATTTCCCCTGACTACTATGGGATGATCTCACTCGACTAACTATAACAAGCTCTAATGATCAAGCCATTAATAGATTTTAGAAACGCTGGTTATAAAAACAAAAAATGATGGATATATGCTAATGCTCTACTTTTACAAAAGCGTTTTCCTGAAAAAAGGTTGACACACTCTGAGTCAGAATAAAAATATGTTATGTGTATTTTAGACATATTGTTAATAGTTAGTGTGTCCTCTATATGACCTTTCACTTTGATACACATGCCGGTTAATGCAGTGCTCTGTGTAACCCTTACCTACTGACAAGGTGGTGTGTGATCGGTTTGTTTCTGGCCTCATCTCTTCTGCTCCATTTATCTTTTGGAGCTTGTTCACATCAGCAAAGACAACTTAATGCACAATTTATGTACTGACTGTCCGCTTATTGGTTGTGTTTGTCATATTGTCAAGCTGTCACAGTTCTCAGTACTGCCACTTTTTGATTATGAAAAATGGAGCTTATCACTTTACGTTATCAATCAATATCATGATTTCGTTACCGACTGCATAAAATGCTTCTTGCAGCCTTTGTGACCATATAAGACTAATATTCGAGATTCTGAAAATAACAAAATAAAGTACACTCTCTTGACTGGTGGCTATTAGAGGAAGGAATAAACAATATATAAAGGCTAGTATTTGATAGTTACACTTTCAACAATGTGAGAAATTTTTGAAGTGTAGTATATATATATCAAATCTACAACCTTACAAAAGTAAATTTATAAAGTAATAGAACTAATATATCATCGTTGTGTTTTATAATATATATATATATATATATATATATATATATATATATATATTTATAATATATCAGCTGTGAAACAAAGTTAAGTAGACGAGCGTCTAACTATTTCCGTGTACCACGGTGCAGCACAGTCTAGAATGTACTGTCTGAATATATATCGGAATTGCAACGGATGATTCTATTGGCTACCCAAATTGCTGACTTCTACAAGGTGACCTTTACATTCGCCAATGAAAACGTGCGTACTACACCTGTCGGCCGTCATAAGCTCAATTGAAAATGGCCGCTGAACAAATAAAGAAGCGATCACAAGGTCAAGCTTCGCCATACGATCTTCGGTTTGGAAGTACACAGAGAAACAAGAGAAGGACAATTACGTGGATTTAAACTGTTTTCAAAGGCAATACGCTGGTATTTTCTCACGAAAAACTACCCGATTACAGTTTGAATTTTAGTAGGCCGACGTGCGTTGCACTGCCGTAGACGTCAATGTGAACATATATAACCAGCTGCAGGCATGATATGTACTGCTTTTCGGTCTATCCGCGCCAATAAGAGCTTCGCCCTGAGTGGTTTAAAATACGATCAGACCTCTAAATCCACTTCAAAAACGATCGTCAGGTTAAATCCAAATGTGAGCTTCTGAACGTACAAATGTTCATATCATATACCAAGGTTCTTACTTTGCATACCCATATAGTAAAATAAACTTGAGGATCTTTGTTTCTATTTGTGAAATATGGCCGTCTTGTCATTTTCAATCATCATTGATAAATAAATTATCCTTTTACCTCCCTAGTGGTATGAATGTTCTTCATTTACAGATTTTCATACCCAACATCTCGGTTCTTAATTTAAAGCATAACATAATACAATAATGAAACGTTTCTCGTTTTCTGTGCTTACAACATCACAGTGTTTAATCTAGGATGGCATCAACAAGGTTGATTTACCCTTTTACAAGACAAATTAGGAGGGATTTCACCAGTTCATGTGCTCTACTTGTATATCTAAGGTGTCTGGCACAATTTCATGGGGCCGGGCTGGTTCCCCCTTGACAAATTAATTGGGGGTGCCAACATGTGAACAGAGGGGGAATCCCCATCCCCCTGTCTAGATGTAACATGGTGTAATATCATCTACAATTTCAAATTTATATCGTTAATAACGGTGAATTATTATTATAGTTTACCTCCTAAAAGCTTAGAGGTTCTTAACATACCGATTTTCATATCATACAATCAAGGTGCTTACTTTACTGATCAATTGTCAAATTATTTCTAGACTTTAGTTTTCTTTGTTCAAAATATCGTCAACATAACCACATTTTATCATTTGTAATTATGAATTATCATATTTAATCTCCCAGGAAAATGCCTTTTATGATGTAACAATGCTGACAATTCTCCTAAAAATACTAGAATTTCAAGTTACTGTGACCTGTTAAAAGTGATTTTAGCTGATTTTCCAGGGCTTCCGGCCTTGAGCCGGACGATGGGCACCCCTGACCCTTCCCCCCTCAACGACTCTTTGTGGTCATGGCAGCTTCAAGCAGCCTGCTTCTTCATTTTGACCCCTACTTCAAAATTTAATGAAAATATCAAATATCTTATAGAATAGAATGAACAATAAAACTCATTTTGACACATTGTTGAATCGTGGATTCTAATGAATATAAATCCACAAGGTAAAATATGATCAATATCCGAACTTTTATAAAAGAACGCCGGATTGAAATGAAGTCTCCTGTCTGCAAACTGTAAAGTCAACATTAGCGACTATATAAAATGGCGGAAAACTAATTCAACCTAAAAGATATTTAGATCAGACAAAAATATGACTTACTAACCCATTGCAGCCATTGTTTTGGTTCAACCAACGAAGACTGCTTGTATATTGATAACAAAAAGATTGTTCTTCACATATTTTCCCGACGAGGGTAGTTATTTTAAGTACGCACGAAACAACCCGGTAGCCAAGTCTTTCCCTGACAGTGTCGGCAATTCTCACTGTTGTCAGTTTCCTGCTGTCTTACCGTATAATAAATGAGTTGTGCTCAAAGATGTCGAAAGTCTAAAAGATTGCACGCGATAGGGTAATGCTTTTATATCATAGGTGATTGCCCTTACCACATTAAGGCACTTGGTTTTGGCTTTTATGTTAATGTTTCTATGTCAAATTTTAAAGTTATTGTAATCGAAGGTACAATTATCATGATTTGCTTTTAGATCTTTGAAATGAGTTGTCATAATGGTTAAAATACGATAAGAGCAGAGTAACTAACCGATCACGACAAGCTTCTCATTCAGACATCAATTGTGATTGGAAACATAGACATTGAGCAACTGATCAATGCGCGCATGATCAAAGATAGAACGCATACACCGGAAACTATTCGTGTTTTTTGTCTAGTGAATTTTCCATGTGCTGTTGGTATGCACAGCAGTTTTAAACTTGGAGTGTTTTGTCTGTGTGTCGAAAATAGAAATATTCTGCCTCTTGGGATTTTGGAAGAAAGCCTTTTTCGACAAAATCTATATATCCTACCAATGATTTATATGGCCATGAGCAGCTGTTGTCATGGTTACCATTGCGTTATTTTCTACATGCCAATGCTATGAGAACGTATATTTTCTCGTCCTCCGAGAAAGTTATGGATAAAATTTTAAATGTCTATATTTACTTATTACAGTACCAACTTTATTTGGTACTATGAGAAAAAGGTCTAAGGTCAAGGTGACCTTCACACAGAGACATTAATTTTCCATACTGTAAAGAAACTCGTCGACTGAAACAGTAAATTGGTTAATATGGTGCTCGACGTGTTTTGTGATGATGCAGTGCTTGCATATGGATCGTAACAGCTGTATTTGTATAGACGTATATATAATCATACGCCCAACTACGGTAAGTCTCATACGATGCTGACACTTTCACAGCACGCGAATCTTAGCATCCGTCTTTTTGCCCTTTGTCGATCTAATAGTGCGTTTACTACTAGAACTCTGATTTATATTAAGACGATTGAAAAAACTAGTAAAAAGTATAATATTCGCAAATATAAATTTAATATAGCTTGTCAAATTGACCTTTTTGAAGTCAAACTAATTGCAACTATCAAATACTTAAAGATGGATACAAAAATACAAGATAAGCGTTTGAGACAGCATCAACAATGGGGAGGACGAGTATTTATGCAGAATATACCTACACTATGAAACGATGTATTTAAAGACATAAGGACATTTCAGAAGTCATACTAGTCGTTACTTTAAAATACATTTATGGATAGGAAAATAGAAGAATGACGTTGCATTCATTTCAGTGCTTGATTACTCCTATTATACCATTTTGGCATAATGTTATGCTTAAATATTCAATCAAACTTACAGATAACACCCACCCATGAAACAACTACGGTGAATAATTTGCCTTCTCCTAAACACGTTGACTTCCACTACAATTATACTTTACTGCTTTCATTTTGATGCTGTTCAAAGCTTGATTCAATGTAATGCACGACAGCCACTTCAGTTTCGTGGAAACGGCTTTCATTCAAACGAAAGACATTTGAATGAAAGAAAACGCTTTAGTTAAAAATTTGTCTTGCATTATTCAGTGTAAAAATGGTGAGTTGGCTAAAATTCAATACGTAAATTTAAAAGACACAATTAGTCAAACAAGCTGTAATAGTAATTGCTTTTTGTCGTGAAAAAGAGTATTTTCATACATAATGACTGATTGCAGAAGTGTTCACATATTTGTAAAACATTGGAAGGCACTATCATTGTTGCAGGCATACATTCGTTCCGCTCGTAGCTCGAATTATAATGATCTTCAATAAATGAAGTGAAATTGTCTTCACTGGCATATCATATACTGTCATATAGTCGGTGTCGCGTGGACGTTTGTGTAATGCAAACGTATCTACTGTAATATTGCTTGACTTCTTTTGATGCAAACAGTATTTGTATGCCTAAGAATGTCAATAATGTTAAATGAAACGCTTTCTTTGATGTCTGTCTGTCTGTCTCTCTCTGTCTGTCTCTCTATCTGTCTGCCTATCTGTCTGTCTCTCCGTATATAAACATCAAACAATATATGACACAATTTCAGTCTTGCCTTACATGACCGTTAACTTTACAATTAACAAATATAAACCAAAAGTGTAAGGCGACCAATCTTAAGGGAATGTTCTACCCGGAAATTACCGATTTAAATTGAAAACTGTTAAAAATGGTGGCCTTCTTATGAAACTGCGCGCCAAGATGTCGACAGCAGGAAAAGGTTTGCTTACCTATTTTAGCCATTTTCAGGTCCAACAAAGGTAAACGACGTGAGATACTAGGCAATACTAGTGACAGCGTCACCTATTTTCCAGATGAGGGTAGTTATCTAGCTATAAACGAAGACACCTCGTCGTACATGTTAGTCTACTAAGTCTAGATCCTAAGGCATTGTGAGTGAGGTCAGTCTCTAGTCTGGTAATTATGTGGGATTTTTGTTTGCTGTATCCACATCCTCTTTTAAAGATTGAAAACGATTGGCCAGTGCCTTTTTAGACCCCAGACGCTTGTCCTAAGTGGAAGGCACTTCTTTCCCTTTTTTCAACGTGTAACACAATATTACAATTTTCTAACATTGCATTTTAAGAAATTGCTTGATATTTTTACAAGAAATGTCATACCGGTGATAGCAAAAATATGATGACATCGAACTGACCAATCGGAGTAAGCGTATCAGACATGTGAATGGTGCACATGACGTGGCAAAACCCAACAACTAAAGAATGCGCGCATGTTCAGTCCTTGACTATGTGTTGAATATATATGTGCAGTCGGTATATTTGACAACATTTGATTTTGAGTATTTTTTGTTTTCTGTGAAGCATGTGGAAATTTAAATGTGTGGTCTCATAGTTTTGTTCGCGGTATAATAGTAATATATTTGTTTCGTATTTCTCTATGGCAACTGATTGACGATCAACAATGTTCATAAGGGGCAGTGCCGGTAGATGATGATTCAGCCGACTGCATAGTCAACTACCAATTTTAAGATATTGTTTGACAACACAATCGCGAAAGTCTTATTGATATGAGCAGCTTTATACGTGCTTATGGATAAAATAAATTCGTGAGGAGAAATCGTGTCCACAGGTACAGCCACAGCGGTACTGTATAAGTCGCGAAGACAGCGGAATTAGAAAGAAAAAACAATAATATCAACTTCATTTTTCAATGATAATGCTCTCACGACAAATGTTTTGGTCCCTTGGTTAGTTGATTTTTAATATCAAGCTTATCTGGTAATGGATGTAGAGGTAGATTACGAAATGTTGTGTTATCGAGTGCTCCTCTGACAATTGATATTCAAGGATAAATGCCCGTCTTGTGTACTCTTTACATTCTGTAAACCTGGCTTAAAGTATCTATAACACTGAGACAAAATAATTTGTAAAGGTTGATATGTTTTGAAAGTCTCATTTTACGGAAATACAAGTTCTAGAAAAAAATATGACGAATACATGCTCTGTTCCTGAAAAATCGATTTCTAGTACAAATGTATTTATCGCTTTTTGATGCTGTTCAGTGTTTAATTTTCTGTGTAGTAGAGAATTGTTTTAATTCATATTAAGCAACTAAGGTCACCGTGGACTATTTGATCGTGGGGGAATAAAGGTAATAATAGTACATACATAAAGTAGATTATCTTCACGAAAACTGAGACAGCAGTAGTGCCAAATTCCAATCAAAATAATAAGCCGTAAAATTTGCGGAGAAATGAACCACAACGCAATCGCAGAGGTCAGTAACATTTGACCTGTCATTGCTGTTTTCATAATTCAAGTGCAATATAAATAAAAGAGCAAATGTCAACACCTGTTGACAAGAGAATGTGAAGAGTTTCAAATAACGCTTAGTTTTGTCTGTTGTACATGTTATGTGTTGTAAATATATGAAAAGACTCTGCTTGGGTAGTTTTACGTTTAATAATGTGCACTTTGCAAACCATTGGTCGAATGTTGACTAAGCTTTTCATATGTGAATTTGCAAGCTTTGAGGTCAATCAAGTGCTGATGTTGCAGGTAAAGGGTGATTACGGGGGTTGGGAATACGAATTCTAAAAATAAGTAAACAGGTGGCACATTTCCGATGACTTATATAGAATAGTCTCACAGGACTATCTATAACAAGCTGTTTTGATTTAGCCATCAATGGAATTTATGAAAACGCAAGTTCAAAGCAAAGCTTTAATATTACAAGTAAATGCTCCTTTTTACCAAAGTGATCCTATGAAAAAGTTTGAGACACTCTAAGTCAAAATAGAAATGTGTGATGTCGATTTTAGATTTAATTATAATTATAGTTACAGTGTCCTCTATGTGACCTTTCACTTTGATACACATGCTGACGTTACACTGCGTTGTGTAACCTTTGTCTACCGATAGCTTGGTGTATAAGCCGTCTGTTCTTATTGTTTTGTCTGCAGCTTTAATTATCTATAACTAAACAAGTAAATTTTCCTTTTCACCAAAGCAATCCAATGAAAAAGTTTGTTTGTTATGCGTATTTAGACATTCTTCTAATAGTTAGAGTATCCTCTATCTTTCATATCACTCAGACTTTAATAATAAACATTTTGCCTGGGTGCATTTTGTTTGATACTGTGCACTTTTGTATTCATTTAGCTAATCACGTGTGAAGTAGCCCGCTTGAGGTCAATCAGGTGGTGATTTTGAAGGCCGTCATTATGAGGTTACAAATTCTTATTTGTGTAGAGTCCTGAATGATAGATTACTTTTTGTTATAAAAGGTGATTGCAGATGTGGAGAATACAAATTTCCAAATTAATGATATAAGTAAACAAGTGTCACATTCCCCGACTAAAATGGAGTGATCTTAAACGACTAACAAGCGGTTGTAATCAAGCAACTCTTTGATTTTTTGAAACACAGGTTGAAAACAAAGATTGATATATAACTGTTAACACCACCCCCTTTTACAAAAGCGTTTTCATAAAAAAAAGTGTGAAATACTTTGAGTTAGACATACTGCTCTTAGTTAGAATGTCCTTTATATAGCCCTTCACTTTGATATACATGCCGGCTAATGCACTGCTCTGTGTAACCCTTGCCTACTGACAAGTTGGTGTGTGATCGGTTTGTTTCTGGCCTCATGTCTTCTGCTTCATTTATCTTTTGGAGCTTGTTCACATCAGCAAAGACAACTTAATGCACAATTTATGTACTGACTGTCAGCTTATTGGTTGTATTTGTCATGCTGTCAAGCCGCCGCATTTCTCAGTACTGCCACTTTTTGATTATGAAAAATGGAGCTTATCACTTTACGTTATCAATCAATATCATGATTTCGTTGCCGACTGCATAAAATGCTTCTTGCAACCTTTGTATCCATATAATCATAATATTCGAGATTCTGATAATAACAAAATCAAGTACATTCTGTTGACTGGTGGCTATTAGGGGAAGGAATAAACACAAAATATAAAGGCTTGTATTTGATAGTTACACTTTCAACAATGTGAGAAATTTTTGAAGTGTAGTATATATATATATATATAATCTACAACCTTACAAAAGTAAATTAATAAAGTAATAGAACAAATATCTCATCGTTGTGTCTTATAATATATATATATATATATATATATATATATATATATATATATATATATATATATATATAAGCTGTGAAACAAAGTTAAGTAGACGAGCGACTAACCATTGCCGTGTACCACGGTGTAGCACAGTCTAGAAATGTACTGTCTGATTTTTTCGGAATTGCAACGGACGATTCTATTGGCTACCCGAATTGCTGACTTCTATAAGGTGACCTTTATATTCGCCAATGAAAACGTGCGTACTACACCTGTCGGCCGTCACAAGCCCAATTCAAAATGGCCAGTGAACAAATGAAGAAGCGATCACAAGGTCAAGCTTCGCTGTACGATCTTCGGTTTGGAAGTACACAGAGAAACAAGAGAAACAAACTGTTTTCAAAGGCAATACGCCGGTATTTTCTCACGAAAACCTTCCTGATTACAGTTTGAATTTTAGTAGGCCGACGTGCGTTGGACTGCCGTCGACGTCAATGTGAACGTATATAACCAGCTTGAGGCATCATATGTACTGCTTTTCCGTTTATCCACGCTACGCCCTAAGTGGTTTAAAATACGATCAGACCTCAAAATCCACTTCAAAAACGATCGTCAGGTTAAATCCAAATATGAGCTTCTGAACGTACAAATGTTCATATCATATACCAAGGTTCTTCCTTTGCATACCCATATATTCAAATAAACTTGAGGGTCGTTGTATCTATTTGTGAAATATGGCCGTCATTGTCATCGTCAATCATCATTGATAAATACATTATCCTTTTACCTCCCTGGTGGTATAAAGGTTCTTCGTATACAGATTTTCATACCAAACATCTCGGTTCTTAATTTAAAGCATAACATAATACAATAATGAAACGTTTCTCGTTTTCTGTGCTAACAACATCACAGCGTTTCATCCAGGATTGCATCAACAAGGTTGATTTACCCTTTTACAAGACAAATTAGGAGGGATTTCACCAGTTCATGTGCTCTACTTGTATATCTAAGGTGTCTGGCACAATTTCATGGGGCCTTACAACTTCTCCGATGCTAACTTGACACTATGAACGCCTGTTAATCAGATGCAAAAGCGCCATCTGTATGCATTTCGCGGCGAAGTGTAAATGAAATTAGTTTACTCACAGAATTAGTTAATGAGGGGATTATTGACGATGAATTTTCTGGCCAGCATTATGGCAATGCGGACCTTGATATGCTCACCCTCAAGTCCTCAACATGATACGGACTATAGCTGACCCTTACCTCCATTGGTTGACCCATGGAGCTAGGAAAGGACGTCTCTTGCTTGGAGGAGGGACTGTCACGCGTTGATAAATCGATACCAGTTTTGGCCGTGCAATGCAAGAGTACATTGGCACCTGATTATATGTACCTAGACGTGTATAAATCATCAGTGGTTTATACAGCGGTACAACGTATCGGTGTAAGCATGAAGGCGCGACTTTGCACTATTTTGACATATCGACGATTTCGGGACTAGTATCGATACTAGACGATACTAGAATGAACTACGGTTGTCCCGTGGGAAGCCGGATCTGTGAAATCTCCGATATTTACCCGATATTTCTCGGCGATTTGGGGACTCTAATATCGATACTAGACGATACTAGAATGACTTCCCTTGTGCCTCAGCACGCTGGATCTGTGAAATCTCCGATATTTACACGATATTTATCGGCGATTTCGGGACTCTAATATCGATACTAGACGATACTAGATTCAGTCAAATCGCAAGTAAATATCCGATATATATCGGAGATTTCACCACCTCACAGTTCTGGCCAAACCCGACTTCCAAGGACTGACTCTAGCTTCGATACTAGACGATACTAGATTCTGTCAAATCGCAAGTAAATATCCGATATATATCGGAGATTTCACCAACTCACAGTTCTGGTTAAACCCGACCTCAAAAGACTGACTCTAGCATCGATACTAGACGATACTAGATTCTGTCAAATCGCAAGTAAATATCCGATATATATCGGAGATTTCACCACCTCAGAGTTCTGGCCAAACCCCTCTTCCAAGGACTGACTCTAGCATCGATACTAGACGATACTAGATTCTGTCAAATCGCAAGTAAATATCCGATATATATCGGAGATTTCACCACCTCACGGTTCAATCTAAGTTCGATATTGTAGAGTCTAGTAGCCGTAAATATCGGATATCATATAAAAGTGCAATGTCGCGGTGTCCTCTAAAAGTGAGTTCTGTAAAAGCATGCGAATCACTACAAGAGTAATAATTTCGACACCTTTTCATGCTCCATGAATCCATCATGAATGTCCATCATGTGTTGTTTCAAGAAATTTTGCAATGTTTTGATGCATTATTTAGACAAAACATGATCTAACCTTTCGCCAAGGGCATTTGGCGAGAGATAAGCAGCATGGACCACGTGATCCACGGCCGTCCGCAGATAGGATTCAAAATTATGGTGAAGTCACCGTGGTTTAATGACCAGCTCGTAAATACCGTAGTCATGAGCGTTCATCTTACACTTTACACCCTTTGATGCAGCAAATACTGAGTCCGAATCACCACAAATTCAAGCACAGTCCCTCTATCCACCGTGGATAGAGGGACTGTGATTCAAGTAATCAAAGTCCGAACCGAAAACCTTTATCTACGATAATCATTCGTAGATAATCATTCCGTTCGAGGCCCGCGGCCCCCTCATTATCACCGGCATAAACAAAATCGGCGTCATCAAGGGACTCTCAATTTTGTATTTTTATATTTTTTGATTCGGATGTAGCTTTACCTACACTTGGGGTATTTAAAAAATTAATTCGTTCTCCACTGCTTGATGTAAATGTTCTGCTGGGAGTGTTTGAAGACTGTGAGACAATCACAATTATCGCCTGTGTTGTTTGCTGAATTAGCAACCTCAAGAATGGTACAAATTTTCATTACGATTTTCTTCTGACGGAAGTCCTTGTCTGATTCAAAACGTTTGATAAAACGATTGTGACTGGCGAGGCTACATCAGGATGCAATGCACTCGAGTCGAATACATAGACAATGTCTCTGTTTTTTCTTTTGAGGTGGGATGAGGTAAGGTATACCATGGATGTAAAACATCCATGGATATACAGCTGCCGCTATGTCGTCATAAGTACGGACCGAAAGAAAGTAGGAGTTATACTTGTAAAATATGAACTTTAGTAGCAGTCAAGTCTACAAGCTATAGAAGTCGAGCGAAGTCTGCACGCCACGGTCATTCCACTCGCTTTTGTGGAGTGACCGTGCTTACGTCGTTCGACCATTTTCAGCTTTTGTGCTAGGTGTTGGTACAATGAAGCGTCTTTTCAGTTCTTTTGTACCGATGTCGCATCGCAATTGTCAGAATTCGAAAATACCACGAAACCATAGTCCCTTGTAGAGGGACTGTGACGAAAATAATATTCAATCAAACTTTACAGGAGAAATAGTCGCGGTTTACACACACTGCCTTGCATGCAAATGCTGTTCCAGTCGTTTAATTTTTGTATTATCGATGTGCACGTGATTCACACCTTCCGACCGGCTTAGCATATTACCTAACCCGAAATATCGGGGTTGCATACATGGCTAGTTAGCATCGGCGAAGTTGTAATGGGCTGGTTCCCCCTTGACAAATTAATTGGGGGTGCCAACATGTGAACAGAGGAGGAAATCCCCATCCCCCTGTCTACATGTAACATGGTGTAATATCATCTACAATTTCAAATTTATGTCTTTAATAACGGTGAATTACTATAGTTTACCTCCTAAAAAGCATAGAGGTTCTTAACATACCGATTTTCATATCATACATCAAGGTGCTTACTTTACTGATCAACTGTCAAATTATTTCTAGACTTTAGTTTTCTTTGTTCAAAATATCGTCAACATTACTACATTTTATCATTTTTAATTATGAATTATCGTATTTAATCTCCCAGGAAAATGCCTTTTATGATGTAACAATGCTGACAATTCTCCTAGAATTTCAAGTGACTGTGACCTGTAAAGAGTGATTTTAGCTGATTGTCCAGGGCTTCCGGCCTTCATCCGGGAGGGTGGACACCCCCTGACCCTTCCCCCCACGACGACTGCTTTGTGTTCATGGCAGCTGCAAGCAGCCTGCTTTTTCATTTTGACCCCTACTTAAAAATGAAATGAAAATATCAAATATCTTATTAGACATAGAATGAACAATAAAACTCATTTTGACACATCGTTGAATCGTGGATTCTAATGAATATAAATCCAATAGGTAAAATCTGACCAATATTCGAACTTTTATAAAAGAACGCCGGATTGGAATGAAGTCTCCTGTCTGCAAATCGTAAAGTCAACATTAGCGGCTATATAAAATGGCGGAAAACTAATTCAACCGAAAGGATATTTAGATCAGACAAAAAATGACTTACTAACCGATTGCAGCCATGTTTTGGTCCAAACAACGAAGACTGCTTGGTATATTGATAACAAGAAGATTATTCTTCACATATTTTCCCGACGACGGCAGTTATTTCAAGTATGCACGAAACAACCCGGTAGCCAAGTCTTTCCCTGACAGTGTCGGCAATTCTCATTGTTGTCAGTTTCCTGCTGTCTTACCGTATAATAAATGAGTTGTGCTCAAAGATGTCGATAGTCTGAAAGATTGCACGCGATTGGGTAATGCTTTTACATCATAGGTGATTGCCCTTACCACATTAAGGCACTTGGTTTTGGCTTTTATGTTAATGTTTCTATGTCAAATTTTAAAGTTATTGTAATCGAAGGTACAATTATCATAATTTACTTTTAGATCTTTGAAATGAGTTGTCATAATGGTTAAAATACAATAAGAGCAGAGTAACCAATCAGAACAAGCTTCTCATTCAGACATCAATTGTGATTGGAAACGCAGACATTTAGCAATTGATCAATACGCGCATGATCAAAGATAGAACGCATACATCGGAATCTATTCGTGTTTTTTGTCTTGTGAATTTTCCATGTGCTGTTGGTATGCACAGCAGTTTTAAACTTGGAGTGTTTTGTCTGTGTGTCGAAAATAGAAATATTCTGCCTCTTGGGATTTTGGAAGAAAGCCTTTTTCGACAAAATCTATATATCAGCTATCATATATATACTCGTACCAATGATTTATGTGGCCATGAGCAGCTGTTGTCATGGTTATCATTGCGTTATTTTCTACATGTCAATGCTATGAGAACGTATATTTTCTCGTCCTCCGAGAAAATTATGAATAAAATTTAAATGTCTATATTTACTTATTACGGTACCAACTTAAATTGGTACCATGAGAAAAAAGGTCTAAGATCAAGGTCACCTTCCCACATAGATATTAATTTTCCTTACTGTAAAGAAACTCGTCGACTGAGACAGTAAATTGGTTCATATGGTGTTTGTGTTTTTGTGACAATGCAGTGCTGGCATATGGATCGTAACAGCTGTATTTGTATAGACGTATATATAATCATATGCCCAACCACGGTAAGTCTCATACGATGCTGACACTTTCACAGCACGCGAACCTCTGCAACCGTCTTTTTGCCCTTTGTCGATCTAATAGTGCGTTTACTATTAGAACTATGATTTACACTGCATGATAAGACGAGTGAAAAAACTAGTAAAAAGTATAAAATTCACAAATATGAATTCAATATGGCTTGTCATATGGACCTTTTGAAGTCAAACTAATTGCAACTATCAAATACTTAAAGACGGATACAAAAATACAAGATAAGCGCTTGAGACAGCATTAACAAAGGGGACGATGAGTATTTATACAAACTCTACCTACACTATGAAACGATGTATTTAAAGAAGTAAGGACATTTCAGAAGTCATACTAGTCGTTACTTTAAAATACATTTATGGATAGGAAAATAGAAGAATGACGTTGCATTCATTTCAGTGCTTGATTACTCTTATTATGCCATTTTAGCATAATGCTATGCTTAAATTTTCAATCATACTTACAGATAACACCCACCCAAGAAACAAATATGGTGAATAATTGGTCTTCCCCTCAACAAGGTGACTTCCACTACAAATACATTATACTGCTTTCATTTTGATGCTGTTCAAAGCTTGATTCAACGTAATGCACGACAGCCACTTCAGTTTTCGTGGAAACGGCTTTCATTCAAACGAAAGACATTTGAATGAAAGAAAACGCTTTAGTTAAAAATTTGTCTTATGCATTATTCAGTGTAAAAATGGTGAGTTGGCTAAAATCCAATACGTCAATTTAAAAGACAAAATTAGTCAAAACTGGTTGTAATAATAATTGCTCTATTGTCGTGAAAAAGAGTATTTTCATACATAATGACTGATTGCAGAAGTGTTCACAAATTTGTAAAACATTGGAAGGCACTATCATTGTTGCAGGCATACATTCGTTCCGCTCGTAGCTCGAATTATAATGATCTTCAGTAAATGAAGTGAAATGATCTTCACTGGCATATCATATACTGTCATATAGTCGGTATCGCGTGGACTTTTGTGTAATACAAACGTATCTACTCTAATATTGCTTGACTTCTTTTGATGCAAACAGTATTTGTATGCCTAAGAATGTCAGTAATGTTAAATGAAACGCTTTCTTTGATGTCTGTCTGTCTTTCTCTGTCTGTCTCCTTATCTGTCTGCCTATCTGTCTGTCTCTCCATATATAAACATCAAACAATATATGATACAATATCAATATGCCTTACATGACCGTTAACTTTACAATTAACAAAAATAAACCAAAAGTGTAAGGCGACCAATCTTAAGGGAATGTTCTACCCGGAAATTACCGATTCAAATTTGCAACTGTTAAAAATGGTGGCCTTCTTATGAAACTGCGCGCCAAGATGTCGACAGCAGGAAAAGGTTTGCTTACCTATTTTAGCCATTTTCAGGTCATACAAAGGTAAACGACGTGAGATACTAGGCAATACTAGTGACAGCGTCACCTATTTTCCAGATGAGGGTAGTTATCTAGCTATAAACGAAGACACCTCGACGTAAATGTTAGTCTACTAAGTCCAGTAATTATTGTCTGGTAATTATGTGGGTTTTTTGTTCGCTGTATTCACATCCTCTTTTAAAGATTGAAAACGATTGGCCAGTGCCTTTTTAGACCCCAGACGCTTGTCCTAAGTGGAAGGCACTTCTTTCCCTTTTTTCAACATGTAACACAATGTTACAATTTTCTAACATTGCATTTTAAGTAATTGCTTGATATGTTTACATGATATGTCATACCGGTAATAGCAAAAATATATTGACATCGAACTGACCAATCGGAGTAAGCGTATCAGACATGTGAATGGTGCACATGACGTGGCAAAACCCAACAACTAAAGAATGCGCGCATGTTCAGTCCTTGACTATGTGTTGAATATATATGTGCAGTCGGTATATTTGACAACATTTGATTTTGAGTATTTTTTGTTTTCTGTGAAGCATGTGGAAATTTAAATGTGTGGTCTCATAGTTTTGTTCGCGGTATAATAGTAATATATTTGTTTCGTATTTCTCTATGGCAACTGATTGACGATCGACAATGTTCATAAGGGGCAGTGCCGGTAGATGATGATTCAGCCGACTGCATAGTCAACTACCAATTTTAAGATATTGTTTGACAACACAATCGCGAAAGTCTTATTGATATGAGCAGCTTTACACGTGCCTATGGATAAAATAAATTCGTGAGGAGAAATCGTGTCCACAGGTACAGCCACAGCGGTACTGTATAAGTCGCGAAGACAGCGGAATTAGAAAGAAAAAACAATAATATCAACTTCATTTTTCAATGATAATGCTCTCACGACAAATGTTTTGGTCCCTTGGTTAGTTGATTTTTAATATCAAGGTTATCTGGTAATGGATGTAGAAGTAGATTACGAAATGTTGTGTTATCTAGTGCTTCTCCGACAATTGATATTAAAGGATAACTGCCAGTCTTGTGTACTCTTCACATTCTGTAAACATGGCTTAAAGCATCTATAACACTGAGACAAAATAATTTGTAAAGGTTGATATATTTTGAAATGTCTCATATTACGGAAATACAAGTTCTAGAAAAAAATATGACGAATACATGGTCTGTTCCTGAAAAATCGATTTCTAGTACAAATTTATTTACTGCTTTTTGATGCTGTTCAGTGTTTAATTTTCTGTGTAGTAGAGAATTGTTTTAATTCATATTAAGCAACTAAGGTCACCGTGGACTATTTGATCGTGGGGGGATAAAGGTAATAATAGTACATACATAAAGTAGATATCTTCACGAAAACTGAGACAGCAGTAGTGCCAAATTGCAATCAAAATGACGAGTCATGAGATTTGCCCAGATATGAACCACAACGCAATCGCAGAGGTCAGTAACATTTGATCTGTCATTGCTGTTTTCATATTTCAAGTGCAATATAAATAAAAGAGCAAATGTCAACACCTGTTGACAAGAAAATGTGAAGAGTTTCAAATAACGCTTAGTTTTGTCTGTTGTACATGTTATGTGTTGTAAATATATGAAAAGACTCTGCTTGGGTAGTTTTACGTTTAATAATGTGCACTTTGCAAACCATTGGTCGAATGTTGACTAAGCTTTTCATATGTATATTTGCAAGCTTTGAGGTCAATCAAGTGCTGATGTTGCAGGTAAAGGGTGATTACGAGGGTTAGGAATACGAATTCTAAAAATAAGTAAACAGGTGGCACATTTCCGATGACTTATATAGAATAGTCTCACAGGACTATCTCTAACAAGCTGTTTTGATTTAGCCATCAATGGAATTTATGAAAACGCAAGTTCAAAGCAAAGCTTTACTATTACAAGTAAATGCTCCTTTTTACCAAAGTGATCCTATGAAAAAGTTTGAGACACTCTAAGTCAAAATAGAAATGTGTGATGTCGATTTTAGATTTAATTATAATTATAGTTACAGTGTCCTCTATGTGACCTTTCACTTTGATACACATGCTGACGTTACACTGCGTTGTGTAACCTTTGTCTACCGATAGCTTGGTGTATAAGCCGTCTGTTCTTATTGTTTTGTCTGCAGCTTTAATTATCTATAACTAAACAAGTAAATTTTCCTTTTCACCAAAGCAATCCAATGAAAAAGTTTGTTTGTTATGCGTATTTAGACATTCTTCTAATAGTTAGAGTATCCTCTATCTTTCATATCACTCAGACTTTAATAATAAACATTTTGCCTGGGTGCATTTTGTTTGATACTGTGCACTTTTGTATTCATTTAGCTAATCACGTGTGAAGTAGCCCGCTTGAGGTCAATCAGGTGGTGATTTTGAAGGCCATTATTATGTGGTTACAAATTCTTATTTGTGTACAGTCCTCAAAGATAGATTACTTTTTTTGTAATAAAAGGTGATTGCAGATGTTGAGAATACACATTTCCAAATTAATGATATAAGTAAGCAAGTGTCACATTTCCCCGACTACAATGGAATGATGTTAAACGAATAACTTTAACAAGCGGTTGTAATCAAGCCATTCTGTGATTTTTTGAAACACGGGTTGAAAACAAAGATTGATGTATACCTGTTAATACCATCCCCTTTTACTAAAGCGTTTTCATAAAAAAGGTTTGAAACACTTTGAGTTAGACATACTGCCTATAGTTAGAGTGTCCTTTATATGACCTTTCACTTTGATATACATGCCGGTTAATGCACTGCCCTGTGTAACCTTTGCCTACCGACAACTCAGTTTGTGAGCTGTTTTCCGTATTATTTTTCTTCAGCTCTATTTATCTACACAAGCTTGTTCACCACCAGCAAAGACACGCTCATCACACAGTGTATGCACTGACTGTTTATTAGGGGTTTTTTTGCCGCGTTGTAAAGCTGTCGAAATTCTCAGTACTGCAAAACTTTGATTTGATTATGAAGTGGCGCTTACCAAATATATTTCCTGCAGCATTTGTGAACACGTAAGCATTGCTATTAGAGATTCTAAAAATAACAAAACCAAGTACACTCTATTGACTGATGGCTGTTAGGGAAAGGAACAAAAATAACAATAAATAATGGCTTTGATCGTTGGACTTTCAATAATATGAGACGTTTGTAAATGTATAACATATATCAAGTCTAACAATTTGAATATTTAATCGTTGTCTTATATATATATATATATATATATATATATATATATACTTGTGCTCGTGGGAAATTACAGTGCTCGATGCGGAAAGCAGAGCGATATAAATAATAACACAAATTACTCTTCAAGTACTTTAACAGATTATTACTTTTGTACTTGAAGTAATTTGTTTTATTATATATATATATATATATATATATATATATATATATATATGTTGTTTGTGTGTTTGTATATAAATATATAATTGTATATGTGTGTTTATGTGTGTATGTGTATGTTTGTGTTGACGACAAATTGACAAAAAAGTCAAGAGCCATAAAATGAAGACACATCATTGAATCGTGGATTCTAATAAATGTAAATCCACCGGTCACAATATGATCAATATTCGAACTTAAGGTAGTATGTGCCTCGAAATTGAGAGACTTAAACTTTTGCTCAAACTCAAACTCTCCTAAATGATTCTTTCAGCCATTTATTATTTTTCAAAATCAAGAATAAAAATCCGGGGTCACCATGTAAATTTAGTACGTGAGCAATAAATTAACCAAGATTACCAATGCGGGATTTCAAATTTGAAATTGCCACCATCCCTGTGTTAACTCGGAAATTTAAGACGGTGAAGTATTCTGACAAAAGAGCTTTTAAAGTTAACCCCTAAAAGTGGTAGATCAAGTAATATGAAAGTTTGAGAGTCCAAATATCTGTCCCGAGGCGCATTTTACCCTGATAAAAGAACGCCTGATTGAAATGGAGTCTTTTGTCTGCAAATCGTAAAGTCAACATTAGCGACTGAATAAAATGGCTGACACACTAATTCAATCGAGTAGATACTAAGATCAGACATAATAGCAGCACATATGGCTTACTTACCTATTGTAGCCATGTTTTGGTCCAATCAACGAAGTCAGCTTGGTATATTGATAACAAAAAGATTACCCTTCACATATTTTCCCGACGCGGGCAGGTATTTTAGTATGTACGCAACAACCTCGTGGAAAAGTCCTTCCCTGACAGTACTTAGTGTGGTCAGTTTCCTGCTGCCTCACTGTATATAAACGAGTTGTGTTCACACATGTCGATTGTCTGAAAGGTTGCACGCGATTGGGTAACGGATTTACATCATGGGTGATTGTCCTAACCACATTAAGGCACTTGCTTTTGGTTTTTATGTTAATGTTCCTATGTAAAAAATTAAAGTTATTGTAATCGAAGGTACGATTATCCTGATTTGCTTTTGATCGATGAGTTATCATAATAGTTAAAATACGATAAGAGCAGTGTAACCAATTGGAACAAGCTTCTCATTCAGACATCAATTGTGAACAGGAAACGCTGACTTCTGGCAACTAATGAATGCGCGCATGCTCAAAGAAAGAACGCATATACAGTAAGCTATTCATGTTTTTGTCTAGTGAATTACGTATGTGCTGCTGGTATGTTGGACAACAGTTCTGGACTTGGAGTATTTTGTCTGTGTGTCAAAATTAGAAATATTCTGCCCTCGGGGATTTCGGAA
The DNA here is from genome assembly GCF_041260155.1 of Ptychodera flava. NCBI lineage: Eukaryota > Metazoa > Hemichordata > Enteropneusta > Ptychoderidae > Ptychodera > Ptychodera flava. Next base: position 31,938,195 of record NC_091944.1, on the reverse strand, counting down.
GAAATCCTTGTTCGAAAAATCTATATATCAGCTATCATATATACTACTACCATTGATTTATATGGCCATGAGCAGCTGTTGTCATGGTAACCATTGCGTCATTTTAGGCATGTCAATGCTATGAGAACGTGAACTTTCTCGGTCTCCAAAAAAGCTCTAGATAAAATTTAAAAAGCTGTGTTTACTTTAATTACGGCACCAACCTTATTGTGGCACCATGAAAAACAAGGTCAAACATAGGGTGACCTTCACACAGAGACATTAATTTTCCATACTGTAAAGAAACTCGTCGACTGAGACAGTAAATTGGTTCATATAGTGTTTGTGTTTTTGTGACAATGCAGTGCTTGCATATTGATCGTAATAGCTTTATTTGTATTGACGTGCCCAAACACAGTAAGTCTCATACGATGCTGAAACCTTCACGGCACGCGAAGTTCTGTAACCGTCTTTACGCCTTTTGTCTATCTAGTAATACGTATGCTATAATTAACACAACAGAATAAGACGAGTGGAAAGACGAGCAAAAAGTATTTAATTCGCAAAATTAATGTACTTTGAGTATCCCCTGTGAAAATCATTTTAAGTATAGCATAATGCTGAGTGAAATATGAGATCTCCCAGAATCTGTACGTATTTATCCATATCGAATTGTTCAGGATAGCGAAATCGATGAAATCTTTGACTTTGAGTCGCAAAATTTAATTGTGTTATTTATCAGATAAACGATTTTTAAATTTATCTTTGACATATTATATTAGTTATGTTACATTGTCAAAATTAACATTCTATGCACGATGTAAATCTACATGTGTAGTCGTAACCTTCTAAACAAAATTACAGCTGCCATGGTTTTAGGTCATCATTACGCATGGAAGTTGAAAGTTCGCTTTTCAGATTGGCACAAATTACAGGAAACGTGATTGAGAATCCTTTTCAGTGAATTTCAAAATAGCTTGGAATTACAACGTGCTACGGTGATATTAAAAATGTTTCTGGCGTTTCTGGCGATAGAAACTGACGCCACCTGCATTGACTACAAACGTTCTCCTCCGATACATTTTGCAACAATCTAACCCGATACAACGTTCACTGTTCAAAATCGTCAGTGTCGCTGCGCTCGCATTGAAAAACTCACCCATACACTGACTGCTTGGACATTCTTATAGTGCCTTTTATCACATTTCCCGGCTATGAAACTGCACACAACGCTACGATAGGTTTTCTCTATTCAGTGCACTGATCGATATAAAACTATCGGTATTTCCAACACTCAACTTTTTCTGTAAGTGAGAACAGTGGACGTCGTATTGGGTTAAATTGTTGCAAAATCCATCAAAGGAGAACAACGGATACGCTGCAGTTGGCGTTATTTTCTATCGCCAGAAACGTTTTTCTTATCACCCAAGCACGTTGTAATTCCAAGCTATTTTGAAATTCACCATAATATAGAGATCGATAACTTACCAGGCAACCTCACATTGACAAGTGGAGGACTGTAGCAAGATACGGAGCTATCGTGTAGATACAAGTTTTAAGTAGCATTTGCTTAAGGACACTGTTAATATAGAAGAATCATCGTCCAGGAAGGGCAGGAGAAAATATCGATTCTTGGCAAAACCTTCTGATCTTCGGCCAAAATCCTCAGTTATACATTGTGCTCATGCATAGTGGGTGAGCTTATCGATGCGATGTGGCCATTGTTGATGAATTTTGTCAGTAAACTGCTATAGATTTTCCGAGACAACATCATTATCGTATTTTCGGTTATAAGCTTACGTTATACATTCCTTTCATTACTACGCTGTTTGCTTTTTAGCCTAGTCGACACAATCCCAAAATTCCACTTGAACATTACAGTATAATTTTCAGAACCGTTTTGTGGTTGAACTATTTTATATGACATTACACAGCCTAAACCCGGCATAAAAGAGCTGTCATAGTTTATGTCCGCGGAGAATTGTCGGAAGAATCGTGAAGGTAATTAAACATTTCGCAAACTACAAGGGAGGGTTATAGATGCTCTTCACGCCAGACTTCATGATGCTCTTCACACCAGACTTCCATGTACTTTTCATGACTTCTTTACTCCAATTTCACATACATATAGTACAAGACAAAAGGAACAAAATGATCTGGAAATACCCAAAGCTAGACACAGAGTAGGCCAGTTTACAGTAAAATATACAGCAACAAAAACGTGGAACAGCATACCTGATATCATACGGAACATAACAAATAGAAATCGTTTTAAACGTGAATATAAAGAACATCTCCAATCTCTTGTCTCAAGCAATGTATCATTGTGATACATTTCTGATTCTCTATATAATTTTTTCTTTTCTGAGTATTTTTCTGTAATGTAATTACGTGTGTTTCCGAGGAACAGCTTGCCCACATTCTTTAGTCGAAATATGTTAATGAGGCTGGAGGCGGACTCGATTAGTTGCTGGACAACTGTTTTCCGCACTCCTTTTCCCTCCTTTTGTGTAATCGAATCACTGTAAATTTACACTTGATCTTCAATTGTTTTTGGGAATAAACATTATTATTATTATTATAAAAAACCTAGGGAAGAACAGAGGTTTCTAGCTAAACATGGGAGCGTACCTAGGTATATTCGTATATTATCCATTTTTTGTTCAGTGAAGGATAATACTAGTGACGTAATTAATAACCTTGTTACCAAGAATCGAATATGAATGATGACAGAGTAAATATGCCACGAGTATCCAAGCTGAACACATAAAACATAAGGGATTGATATACTGATCACATCCAAAGGCCAAATATTTGCAAAATAAAATGATTACTTGGAAGCGCTTCCGCATTTACGCTTTTGAACTACGTTTGGAGCACTATCAATACACCGCGGTCATTTTGTCAATCATTTCGAGTACTCGGTTGCAAGAGCAAGCAATGACACTCGGGCAGTGAACGGGACAAATGCCATGCGATTGCTCCCTCTACACGACGTACCTACCGCGAAGCTAAACACAATGTCAAAAATAGCATAGACCTAAAAATTAACCTAATACATTTTGTATTATACAGAGATACGCTATGTCAAAGACAAAAATCAACTAAATCTCAACGGCGCGGATTCTGTCTCACACTCCTGCCTGCCTCGCCTAATCCTCGCTGCAATGCTTACGGGGCCGGAACCGACGCAAATGTGATACGTTGTGAGTTCGTCGTTTCCGAAAATTATTCACATAAATATTTTGGAAGATATGGGCATTACACGATTTAGTTTTCATTTTTCAGACAATCATTGTCGTTAAGTCTCCTGTCAAACTGCTACTCTGGAGGGTCGGCGCCCGGCCTTGACGCAGTTTAATCCTTGTTGTTGCAATTTCTATTTGTCTGTGGCATAACGTATTAAAGTACTCTACGATGTTTGTCGAAAATTCAGGTTGGCCAGTCTATATATATACGAAATCAATACCAATACAAAGTCCAAACTTAAATACAAGGACTCAAAATATGCCAAATGACTGTATTTTGCCAGGGACTAATCATAATTGATTTTTAGGAAACTTTCACGTGAGACAAATTTCGATCGCATACTGGTCACCATTTTGTTTGTTTACATTCACTACCGCAGCGAAACAGCCCCCAAGCTTTCCTGACCAAATCAAATTAATGATGTACGCGGATTGTCACTACGAAGAGGGACATTAGAATAAATATAATATTTTTTTTATCGGGAGAATATGACTTGGCTCGATTATGTGATAAAACAAGGCAAAATACAAATATGCAAGGAAATGTGGAAGAGACTTAAAAAAACTCGTTACCCTTATACATATTATTTCTACAGATCGAAAACTTTCAACGTCCTTTCTTTCAGTGCCATATTATTGAATGTAAATGTGTTTGTACTCAGTATTGAGTCCGATTAGTTTTGTACTTGTACACAAAAATCTTAAGAAAGAAATACTGCGATTGGAATTAATTTTTGAGAATAGACAATTGTAGTCATGTTAGCTAAATCAGAAAATTCATGGTCATCTTTTATTACGATTTACTTGTTTTTATGGGGAACTTGGTAATATTTCAACTTGCTACTTCTGGGCGCCTAACACCTTTGATGAAGAATTACAAGATCCTATATTCTCCACAATTACTTCCAATCGTGTTGAATATAACTTCAGAATGAAACTACTCTTTCGTCCAAGAGGAATAGTCATCGCACACACAATGTGATTTTCCAAACCTGTCAGTTCATGCTTATTTTAATGGAAATGCATATAATCAGAGAATTACGTCCTTCTGAATGAAAAAGGAAGAAATTAAAAATTGCGAACATTCACTTATAAAACGACATCGGAGCTTGCAATGGCAGGATGATCGTTGGTATATAGAAACTTCGTTATTAGATGGTAGATGCATATACACCTAAGACTTCGAAAACCTGTAAATTTAAGACTTTAAACGCAGGACAAGAGATCATATTATAAACAGCAGTCATGGGCACTGGCAGAGGTCACTCAGGTCTCAGGTCGTAGCTAGTCAAGCTCAGATTCCTTTTCTGCTATAAATTACATGTTTCAACTACAACATGCCGCTTGAGACCAACCTCATAACACCGTGTATTTCTTTCCCGGATTCAAACATCCACGCAAAGCGAAATATGTAGACCAAATTCTAGGGGAAATATAGTTGACTCGAGTAAATATATCTAGGTTGAACAATACAGGTGATTAAAAAGTTGATTTTGTTCTTGCCGTTCAGTCAAAATTGAGTAGGTGATGAAAACCGAAACTCTTGAAAGTCTGTGGTATAATGACTTGGCTTTCAGAAAATATTATATATTGTTTGGACAAGTATCAACAGCTTGGTAAGTAAAATGAAAGTTACAAAGTACGCAGAATAAAATTTAAGTACGTATATATAAGTGGACTCATTTCCAGGTTTGTTACTACCTGTTAATCATTGAATTCTGTGAAAGCTAAAACAAATAGCAAGTCTGTGTTTTGAAAAAGAAAAATGATGCGTAATCGTGAAGAGGCATGTCGTCCAGTTCACAAGAATTTACATTGAATCGTGGATCAATTAATTTCTAAATCATATACAAGTATTTACATTGTAGATTGAGTAAATGAAAAAATCAGACCACATATCGTTTGGAAACACTCACTGCGTTGTCATGAAAATAGGAAAATGAAATTTACATTACTATACGAATTCAAGTCGCATTTTTACAGTTTTTGTTAAGGCACGATTCTGACACGACTGTCACTGTCAATAAAATCCGTGTTTTTCAATAGGATGCAGTAAACTCTACATGTGTTTACTATTTCAAACATCGTCACTTTACAATCGTCTATGAATATATCGATTAGGCCGTAGTCGAACCCGTGTGTTAATCGTTTAGGCTTACAGTGGCAGGGTTAAAAATTCAGTAAGATTTCGTACAATTTCGGAAAGTCGACTGTATATTAAGAGTTGGATGAAGACTCCAATGAAGAGATTGATTTATTGCTTCCTGGTAAATTTCGCATCGTTCGCGAAAAGAAGAGATTAGGCACAATCTGTTGGCTCGTTTTGTCCCTGTGTGTTTGGAATCGTTTCGTCGTCGATGCGGTTATTGCCCACGGTGTCGTCACTTACACTTTGCGAATCGTGCACACTCGCCTTTTCTGTGTAATTGATCACATACGTCTTCGCTGCGTGATTTTCCATTTCAACGAATATCTCCATTAAGCGTTGAAGAGATGTGTCGAGTCTGTTACCCCTAATTTTCTCCATCGTAAAATAGAATGATAAAAGTCTAGATGTCGGACTTTCTTTCAATTCCAGCGTATTGATTTGGCTTGCTTCTAGGCCGAGCTTTTCTGCGAAGCCCCGCCAGTCCTTCTTACCATCACGGGGAACATCGAGTAGTTGACAGAGACACCGCCATAGGTCTTCGCTGACTCGGCTGTCCCGAGGGTCCCAGTCTGCATTTACCTTTCGATACAACTCGGCGTTCGTCATTTCCGCCAATTTAGGATCGGCGTCTGATAACTGGGTCTGTGTTTGTAAAATAACACAATGCTAATTACTCACTCATGTGCCCAAGCTCATACAGCTCAAATGCCCATAACTCAAAGAGAACACTATGATAGTTGTTGTCTACGGCAGCTTCTGCAGAGGCGTTGACACTAAGATTAAGCGTTCCGTTAATAATACTGTATGTGGTTTTCCCGGCTACTCATTGTGATGTTATAACTCTATAAGCCTTTTGTATATGTACAATCATATAGTAATTAGGCATGCAAGGTTGGCACATCAGAATCTGCTTACTTGCCTCCAAAATATCGCAATTTATAATTTATTAACAAAAAAGTTCGCTGTCACGTTACCGACCAATATAGTGGGTAGAATACTTACATCCGTAGGGAAGAAAAACAAGTCCAGTTTAATATTTTCCTGTCCATCTGACGTCACAGACACTGTACAGAAGAAATCTTTTGGCTTGTCGGCGTGTCGAAATGTAAATTGACAATTCGTGACTTCGGTGTCCTTGTCGGTTCCAACATCAGCCAGGCGAATCATCTGTAAAATTCATCACATCTAAAAATTAATCAAAATACCCAGCTTGTGTATTCTTTGAAACAAAAAATATAATAGCGACAGTAAACGACAGGTTTGATATAGCAAGCTAGCTGTCCCTTTGCGTAATCATACCTTCTTCTTGCTGCTACCAAGTTGCTGCAATCCTTTGTCAACGTCTTCGATTTCTGTTATCAAAATTTTATCTTTTTCACTAACACAGAACGCAGTACGCTGTTTCCATGAAGTCGAGATGCCAGGAATCTGAAAGAAATGATTCAACATATCAATACAGATCATCAAATAACCTTACAAAGATCATGCATGTTGACGTATTTTCCTAATCAAATAGTCTCATTGTATTGCTTCTTTGAAGTCTCTATGTATGACGATGTTTACCCTTTCCTCAAGGTAAAGTGTGTCAATAAACTAATTACTGTAATATTAGTAGTACCTGTCTGCTCTCTGAACGTGAACCAGTGTCACACCAAACGCCAACCTTTATTTGACACCACGTGTCTCGGTGAAAGCAGCCCGTTGCACCTATCGTGATACGCCGTTGTGCATTCTTGCCCTCCTTTGCGTCACCTTCAGCTGTGTAACCGGTGAAATGGTCGAGAAAAACAAACACGAACTCGTCCTTGACAAAAGTTGTGTCTTCTGGTAGCTTATTCCAGGAGCCTTCTTTATCCCTCGTCAATGCAGTGAAGTTCCAGTTGTTTGGATTGACTGCACAATGTGGAAAGGCCAGAACAACGTCCCGTTCGAATTCTGCCCCATCTGGGCCGCAGTGCACAATAGGCGAAAGAACAACCTTACCAGCATGAATTGCGCCGTACTTGTATTCATTACAATGGCAATAGACAGGTTGCCTCTTTCCCTCTTCAATTGCACCTGGTGGGACATACAGAACTACTTCCTGGGACGGCAGCGTCAGGTAGCCACCCTTGCTGTCAAAGACGCTTCCAACAAAGTTTCCGATGAGGTATCTTTCTCCAATTTCACCTTTTAAAGCGAATTTGTTGAATTCTGCTATGATGTGATCATCGTCCGGTGGCCGATTAGAAAACTGAAGTAAACAATAAGAATAAGTCATTAACAATGCAATGTTCTCTCAGTTTTCGGTGTATACATGTCTACGCATGTTCTCAAGTAGAAATCACGTCACATACTGAAAAAGGTACGGTGATATAAGGATAGTGGAGACTACTATCATGGTAGACAAGTGATTTAGATCACTAACTTTCATGAACGTTGGACTTTATAGTACCATTTCTTTTGCAGTAACTTACCAGGGAAAGATTTACTCTTGGTAGTGTTTGTCGAATAGCTACCAACGTTTCCAAAATCTGACCCTCTCCAGTGTTTGCGATGTGAATTTTGTTCTGAGGCAAAAGTGACCAGTTTCCCAAACTTTCTTTGTCACCAACGTAGACGCCTATGAATCGAGTTTCTTTTCTAAGTGCATGATTCACCGCTGCCGGAAAACAAGACATATTCATTAATCCATAACTTTAAAAATTGAGATGGCATGATACAACGAAGTTTATAATATCAAATCAAAGTGTCGGTGAAGTCGCCAAAGATCTAAACGTTTTCAAATAAAAAATAATTGTTTATGACGTACCGGTGTGGCACATTGTCGAGTATTCTGTTTCTTGATTGAAGAGGTAAATTATGAATTGTGAACTGTGTATCATGTCTATTATCTTATGCCCAGATTGACTGAATGTTGTACTGACAACTCGATACCCATCAGCGTTCAGGGCTTCTTCAATGCAAGATGATAATGTTTCCAGCGCTTCTGGGCCGATAATCGCTAAGTCATATTTCTCTGTAAAGGAAACGACACATTCATGAATCACATTACCATTTTTCCGCAAAGATTTGTGGAAAGATGTGATATATATAAATAATTCAATTAAAAACATGATGGCAAAGTATGATTTATCATGAGAATATATTGGTAGTCTTTGAACTTTTAAATGCACACACCTTTTAGCAACTTTGGGTAGTCGGGTACCTGCCCTGTTATTTCGAGTAGAGAGCAAAAAGCTGCGTTTCCCGTGGCACCGTTGTCTTCTCTTGTGAGTTTCTTCAGGACGTCTACCAAGATTGAATCCTCCAGTAATTTCTGTGTATTCAGTTTATTTGTCGCCAGTAACCACACTAAACACACCGCGTATTTCAGAGCATCTTCTTGTCACTGCAAATTGGATTTGTGTTTTGCAATACTTTCGATGACGTCTCCAAGGATAGGCGTGTCGAACCAACTCAGGAGTTCAACTCGCTTTCGTTTATCGTGGGCCAAAAGCTTCATTATTTGCAGGGGCATATCAACAGTAACTGACTGTACGTCAACCTTCAGCCATGCATTTCTAAAAACAAACTGCTTAAGGATAAGTATGAGCTTGTCCCTACATGCTAACTGGGACAATCGGGCAATGCAAGCCTGTACCGGTTGTTCAAACGGTAACAGACTTAATGCGCCCAATGCAAGCATTTGGATAAACGGTGTGCAACACTCTACCCATTTCTTTAGGATATCGAAGTAATGCTGATCGGTCGCCCTGTCATTGTTGACTTTGTGCTTGATTGTTATCAATAACAACCGCAGGCATCGTTTACAGTACTCAACACCAATCTGAGAAAGAGAGAGAGAGAGAGAGAGAGAGAGAGAGAGAGAGAGAGAGAGAGGGGGGGGGAGGGGGTCAATTTCCATCTTAAATGGGCAAAATACAATCATCATTTTAACAAATAACGAATTCAATATCTAAACAGTGTATTTCCCACTATTTGCAAGTACACTCTACAAATTTTCTTTTGATTATGGTATTTAGTATTCTATTTAAATGTAGACAAGTTCAATTATTTTGTTATATTTTTGCCTTTACGTAACTTAACGAATCTATTGCCCAAAGGATAACACTTAACATTTATTGCAATACATCTTCCTACCTCGTCGACATCCATAACTCGTGGATCTGTCGAATCACCTAGCACTTTGTCAATCAGTAATGTGAACTCAGGTGTCGTTGAAACGGTCTTTGGGAAATAAGGGCATTCCAAACTGAAAACATACAGGCAATCTTATAGGATAATTAGGTTTTGGTTAACTTCTTCATCTGAATGCATCTTGATCTCCGAGACCTCTCTTCCAATTGCATTGTAGAGATTGGCTGCAAGGCTCGCTTTGTCGATCATATCAAGAACTGCTTTTCTGACTCGGCCTTCGATCGAATCATCCAATATCACAGACATCATGATTTGTGTTGTTTTTGGACAAATGATATATTCAGTTAGTTTCCTCTTTGATATTCCACACATGTCTGGCCATATGCAGCCATAAGCCAACCACACTCGGGCAAGAATATGCCACATGAGTCCAACTATTTCAGAATTTTCCATTCCAGCCATTGTGCCTCTTGTGAAAAATAGCATAACGTGCATCACGTTAGATTTTTCCAGCAGAGAGATGTTCTCTTCTTTCTCCAACAATGTCAATATGATCCTCAGATTCAAGCCAAGGAAAGCTGTGTGGACTGCTTGTGGCAGCGGCTTCTGAATATAAGAGTAATATTAATATTATTACCTATATACCAGAGTTTACTTCCGTCGTGTTATGTATTTCTCAAGGTCACTGCCCTTAACGACCTCACAACCTTGAATTCAATTAGTCATGTTTGAAATGTTCTGGAAATTTAATTAGTTGTGTAAGAGAGATAAATTTAGAACAGTAATTAGCTTGTCAATAAAAGTTATAGATTGTTCTTATGTGCTCTTACGTAAGCTCATTGGTATAAATAGGGACGTCCAGAGCTTGCAGTCAGACTTTTGGGATTGTGTCTCTTGCGTGTTACTTCAAGTCTTTGGAAACTCCAGCAGTATTAATTTTCAAGACTTTTTAAGACCTTCATTGCCTACGCTGGATTTATACTGTTGACTTTGTGCAACTTCAAGCCTGCAAGTTAAAGAACTGTTCATTTATCGGACCGACTGTTACAACTCTGAGACTGGAGCTTTGCCGTCCCAGCTGAGATAAGAAGTCTGTACACTTTTACAGTTTGTATTCTATCCCTGACTTAGCAATTAGTTTTATTTTCGTAATAAATTTCGTTTTACACGGAAACTGCTGAGTTCAATATTTGTTCGTTTTCTACACGTAACAATCGGAGCTCCCGCCTTTCGTCGGAATGTCCATTGTTACAGTAGTACAATGCCGAAAAACATTATGCCATACACTTATGATGAGGAGCACTCGTAACCCAGACTACTTTTGTCAGTGAACAGCTAGTATCTTATGTAAGTGAAGCGAAATAGTCCTTTGCGAGCTTTACTGCTTACCTGGAGAAACATCCATTGGCACGGAAGATTGCAATGACAAAATGTCCTGTGTTATCAAAGAGAAAAAATCACTTGAGCATGCGGTGTATTCTGTTGTCACATGTACAGCACCAGCGTGTAGCTCGTACGGGGACTGCAGAATACATTCTGAAAGCCTGAATGGACATACATCCGATACGTACGTAGAACATACATACATACATACATACATACATACATACATACATCCATACATACATACATACATACATACATACATACATACATACATACATACATACACACACACACACACACACACACACACACAAACACACACACACACACACCACCACACATACATACATACATACATACATACATACATACATACATACATACATACATACATACATACATACATACATACATAAACATGGTTTCCCATCGACTGCACAACTGCGCATTTTAAATTACGCATTTCGAGCCATTGTCTGCCCTGAAAAAAGTTACTGACAGTGCGGAAATCGCGCACACAACACATCAAGCAAAGATTTCCACACATACCATCGGAAAAAACAAATCGTCTGCTATTCATCTTTGATGACGTGCATGACATGGAGTATACTCATCGAAAGAACAGCCAACATCGGTCTCCATAGATACTAGTGCAATTTCATGTTCATGGTTTGATAGCGGTAAAGTTTGAAACCAGAACACTGTATCAATGATGGAATTGGGGGAAAATTGCAGCTTGAGCTGCAGTGACTATCGGAGTGCAACACAATTGTTGATCAGCGCATATTTTCGGCGCATATTTTCATGGATTTAAATTCGGACCAAATTGTATCAAGGGAACAAATACATCAAATTCTGAGTAGGGGAAACCTGTGGGTGACAAATCGACAGAAGGTGGAGAGCAGCAGACATCACCACAAGCCGAAAAAACATCATCATGTCGAAGTTAGTACAGGTGCTTGCTGCGACATAGACGATGCAACTGGACTGGGTGACTATCGTAATGATATCGGGGAAACGCTTCCTAGCAAGGCAAAATCAACATCAAAAGTGACTGTCTCCTAAAATGTCAAATCTGCCTCCTAATTTTGATGATTTGGGCAGAAAGCGCACCTTTCAATGATATGCAGAGAAACACTACATACATACATACATACATGCATGCATGCTGCATACATACATACATACATACATACATACATACATACATACATACATACATACATACATACATACATACATACATACATACATACATACATACATACATACATACATGCAAATAATTTATGAGGTTAAGGATATGACGCTATTAGGTGCCTCATCCCACCAAATATGAAGACTGTAGCTCTTGAAGTTACTGATTTCCAGGAGAGGCATATTTATGAAATCGAGGTCAAAGGTCATCCTGATCACGTGAAATTTTGCAGTAAACTTTGCTCACACAATAATCCCTGTCCACCAAAAATCAGATCTTTAGCGCTATTGGCTAGCCTTTAATTATATGTAATAAATGAGGTACAGAATGATATGAGGGCCTAATGTCACAAGCAATCCCAAAATTTAGTCACAAGAATCGCTCATTGACTACATAGAAAATAAAACAATTTGACGGCGCTTAAGCTCGACCATAAATCGCTGTAAATCTAATTTGTAGAGAAATGTGTGACGGAAGTACATTACATTTGCCGAAGCTATGTGGAGTACAAATTGCACTTTCTCTTTCTTCACTACACTTCACTACACTACACTACACTGCATTACACTACACTACACTACACTTCACTACACTACACTACACTGCATTACACTACACTATACTTCCTCAGGGAAAAAGACATGTGTCATGGCACAATACAGCACAGCTAGGTACTATTTAACTACAAGACTAGTACTTTCTATTCTGGATCTGTAGTTGGATTATCAGGGACAGCGGAATTTCTTCATTTGTCCAGATAACTTTCTCTCTTATAGATGAGAGATAAACAAAGAAAGGTTCAAATCATTCAATGGTTGGAAATGCAATACATTAGATATCAAGCACTGTTCCTAGTGCTGTACAGCATGTCGTAGTATGTATTTGTCAGGAGTACACTATTCTAAATATTCAATTCAATACTAAACATCATGATCAAGAAATGACAAATTGGTGGACTCGTATCATTTAGATATCGTCTCGAACACCCGACCACGTACGTGTCAATAGCGCGCAAGCTCAGAAATATGTCACTGGGTGTTTTCACAATGCAATATGTCACTACTTTCTTATTCGCAGCGACTAATAAAAAAATGATGTATGGCGATAAGCAATCAACTTAGAACTTTCCTTGGTCTTCAAAATAGTTTGTTTCTTTTAGACGATTTGGTCTACTTATTTCATTTTCATCAGCATATATTGAATGTCTACTCAAGAGACAAAATTGATTTAGCCACACTGTTAGTAAGTGTCGATTGCCAAGGACTTTGATAAGCGATGCAACTAAATGTCATCAACACTACTCTTCTGAAACAAACTATCACGGTCTTAACGTAACTGCAAACCCATTATAGATAATTGTATGTATGTAATCGCAACGAAAGATACCTTATATTTGTTTCACACGCCAAAGAAATTTACGGAATGGATGATCATAGTTAGCTACAATGGTCGAAGATATTTAGCCGTACGCCATACTAATATGTGCTTTATTCTAGGGGATGATACATTTAATGCTTTACTTATTTATTTGACATAATGATATACCCCAACGAACTCCAACATTTGAATTCTAGAATTATATGACTGCGATCCATTGATTCAAAGTAGAATTGGACCTCTCTTTATCAGACGTATCATTACGTCTCTGTCTCTATCTCTATTTCTACCTCAGGTACACACACAACACATGGATATTGTGGTGATGTCGTACATCTTTGGTTCCCTAGCCCATAGATCCCCCCCAAATGATTTGTGTGAGAAGCCAGCAGGTTTGTGCTCTCAAAGTATTGTAAACAACGCAAGTCAGCAAACAATAAAAGGTTTGACGAAACCAATGCACTTACTATCAGGTGCCGCCAACGAAGCTGTTCGTTCGAAAAGGTGTTCGTGCGCAGTTTTTCAGTGGGCGGACAAACGAAAAGAAAATGATCAGCAGGCGGGGAAAGTAAATATTTACAATGGATGGGCAGAGAATTTAAGGTTTACAATGGGCGGCGAGACAATTTCTGGCAGTTGGTACCGGAACATTAGATAGAGGGAGGGGAATGCAGTGGCTGATAGAACTTCAGGGAAGATTTAGCACCTAACATAGAGATGAGCAATGTTCGAAGGTTGAAATGATGGTTTTTTGCTTGCACACTTTTGCGTTTATCTTGGTTGTCACACACGTACGTCTCAGTGATAAAAAGTTACAGCTGCGCTGCGTAAAATGGTTTTTTACGTTGGAATATATACATTTAGTGGGCAATGGGGAATTTCAGTGGTGGGGAGAGGGCAGTTGGAAGCTCGAGCAGTTTTAGGCAGCAGGAAGCGGGTAGACCATAGATACTGGAGGGCAGTGGGCACCATAATTTCGTGAGAGGGCATATTTTCGACATATGCCATTTGGGGGACAGTTACGAACAGCTCTACTTTCCCCTCTAGATTTGTAGTCCTTCGCAACATGTTTTGTGATATGATTTTGTAAAACTGACGGAACTTACCAGTTGGCTGCACCTGTACTGTTTAATGATACCAATGAATGGTCGAAAATTTAACTGCTTTGGTTGAGATATGTAGCCACTAGCTACTTAAGTCGGTTAAACAGTATGTCTGCAATCCTTCTAATGAAGTACCTTTACCAATCATAGGGGCTAAAGGACCTTAATCCATCATTTTTGTCCCGTACTTTTCAACATAACAAGTGCGCATGCATTAAGCGTGTTTTCATACCCATTGATTGTTATAAATGTTTTGAAGTGTATTATGCTGCGAGTGGGCGTTTGTAAATCAGATTCACGTGCCGGTGCTATATTATGTAAAAATGTGTTTTTAATATTTGTTCTCTAAATCAAATACACTGTCTTATTCTACTTCCAAAAGTATATTGAAATACAAATTCTGATCAGTCCTGGCAACACGTCGCCAAAACATAGCGTAAAAAAGCCTATAAAGATTTCAGGAGAGGTTAGCGACAATAGCTAGAGGGTCACCGTATTGAGGATGGTGGCAATAGTTAAGAGGGGTCACAGAATTGCAATACATGGATTAATGTATTGAAATACTTACCATAACACAAACAAGAGTAACTTACCGTGCATTACACTACTTGTACATGCGATCTTGCAGCTCTGGAATTGCAAGGTAGTCGATCGTGATGTCATCGAAACACAGCACTGGAATTGCTGGACAATCGGGAACTCCTCGGCACGTGATGTTGTTGGGGCACTAAGCCTATATCTTCGAGCGGGCATCGCACTATCGAATACAAAGTACATCATTCAAACACGACAATAACACGCGTACGGAAACACAAATTCAACATGAAGAAAGACGGTGTCAAGGAAACTCACACTGTAATTCAATTTTGTCGATTAGGCTAGCTGCCATGAAGCATCCGGATGAAGGAATTTACTTTGGTTTTGAAACTTGATATTTATATATTCTATAGGCAATAATTCCTTCAAAATATTTTATCAATGATTTGTTCGAATAGTGTCAGAGTTCGCTTGAGACTGCAATTTGTTTTACTTATCCCTTACAAATTATCATTCATCTAATGCATTGATGGCTGGGTGTACCTTTTAAAAGTTTAATATCGGTAACGGGTACGTTCGATAGCAGACTACGGATACACTGAAGAGGAAGGAAAGAATACACCGTTTATCGACACACTTAAGCAGAGATTTATACTCTTGAAGGAACATAATTTCGCTAGTTATGGCTGTCATTAATTCTTTCAAGTAGCGTTGCACAAATCGAATGCGTTTTTTTTTCAAAGCAAAACTTTCTTATCAAAGATAACATGAAAACACCTCCAAGCTGTAAATTTTCAAAAGCAGAGAATCCATCGTTTAGTATATTAGCAGAGGCTTAGTATTCGAAGGACTCGAAGTGGGGTGAGTGTATTTTTTGGATGGAAAACTTCAATTGTGGTATTAATGACGAACAATTTATTTAAGTCAAAATCTTCATACTGCTATATCAAATATATGTCATTTGAATCTTAATTTAGTGTACAAAAGACAGTATGATCTTATCATTAAATGGCAGGGGTTTAAAGACTGGCACTCAAAAATAATTAAAATTATGATAAGAAAAATTGAAATGACTTTTATTTAAAATAAAAGTACTTAAAAGCCAAACAACATTGTTTTTTGTTACATACTACTTCAAGAACATAATGTGAAAATGTAACAAATTTGACCCATCCGCAGTTGAGTTAAAGTTTTCAAATGTTCAAACGGAGAAAGAAACAGGGATATCGGATGATTTGCATAATTTGCATAAATTTACATTTCCTTTTCACCCAACTTACCACTCCTTGTGATGCTAGCAGGTGAACCCAACTAATATTTTCATCTTCAGTCAATACAGTAATGAAAACTGAATATTTGCAAAAATGTTGTTTGAGCAAAGTACGCCGTGTGTTATGTTCAACGCCATCTTAAAAATGTACTAACTTGCGAAGATCAAGGTCAATATTTCCGTGTAGTGAAAGCCTTAGCTGTTATCTGAAGAGTAAATATCAAAACCATTAGGAAATAGGTGTCAGAAGAACGTGCTTTAAACTAAAAAATGGCAAAATTAGCCATGACAGATCACTTAAAAGGAGTTCACAACTCATAGGAAGGACTTTCTTTTGTATTCACTGATGAATCTCAAGTTAAATATCATGCCAAGCGTTGTCGGTGGATAATTCCAAGTGGAAGACATAAAATTCCACCATTCAAATATTTCAATCCTAGCAACTTGCTGAGGTCTTCTATAAGCAGCTGCCTTACTGCTTGAGGAAGTCTTTACACAACTAATACATAGCAATGTGATGTTGACTTTTTGCGTCCAACATAGACCGGACAAATTCTAGCGGCAGTATTTTCCAGAAGTCACTGTAAATTTTCTTTTGATTTGATCAAAAGAGAATATAACATGTATAAAATCGACACACCAAATTCAATAGCTATTGGACCAAAACCAGGCAAAAAGGTACCCTAAAAATTAATCATCAACATCTTCAAATTTCATCGTCATGTGAGTGAGGCAAAATTTGGCCATCGCCACCAACTTGAAAACTAAATACGAATATACATGCATTGTATGACTTTATCATAGCAGAACTGGGTTATTTCAGTTCGTGTCAACTAGCAAGCAATTTCAAAAGCTATCAGGGCAGAACTTACTTAACGGTAGACCTTTCATGACAAAAACTCAAAAAATGACGACATGCAAATGTTTTCTAGACTCAATTGCAACAAATTTGATTTCAGGCCTCTCGATGCAGTATTGTACGATGTGTCGCTGCAATTACACAAACAATTTCTGAGGAGTTTTAAATTCTCAATGTGATTACGGACGAAGACTTAAGACAGATTACAGACGAACATGAACAATCACCTACTGGAGAGGCACCATGTCGTTAAATACTGGCGCCATTAACGACAGAAATGAACCAATTTTGTTTATCTTGTTTTAATCAAGCATGACAATACAGACGTAATCTCATACAACGGTCCTGTCCATCTTCTCTTCGGTGTTTCCGAGTATGTTTAGCATGGTTGTTCTGTGGTATGATTATTTTATTACTAACATTTAAGTTTGTAGCGATCAGTGAGCGTCAGTATTGCAAACACCCATATTTGGAAGGGATACGCGTCAATTCTTATATTGAAAACCGGGTGTATATACACTAACTTTAAATCAGACTCTAAACACTCAAGTGCAAGTTAAAATAGGTGAATACACAAAAAGTATCCTTACGGTTACGAAGGTTCAAAGGTTAGTAGTTCTGAAGCGAGAATCCGACTGTTGGTTTTGAAACAGTATGGTGATTTTGTAAACATGCGACACACATTGAAAGGGGTGAGCGCTATACATGCAAGTGTACCAATCTACGCAATATGTCTAACTCGGAGTTACACGTGTGTCTGTTTTCATGTGTCTGCCTGTCTAGTTTCGTCTATTAAGAGCGTCACTTTCTATCTTTCTGGTTGTTCGTAGATCTACCTGTATCTGCTTCATCGACTTATTAACCTTTTATTTCATCTTCGCCACCGTATTTGTCGAATTTTGAAATGTAAACCCGGTTATTGTCGTTTAGAAAATCTCTTGTCTATTGACATCATTTAATTTCATTGGCATGATACACGGCAACTCAACACTGACGAATTTTCACTTTTTTGTTTAGCCGTAACTGACTCTTCACGAAATTGAAATTCCAGTGAACATGTTCTCAATTTTCATGTGAGGTGAATCAGTCTGAACTTCTAACAAATAATGGTTGACGGTTTAATAAAACGAATCAGTCAGATAAGAAGTAAATGTCGCCAAATGTTAAATAGTCCCTCGGTCACACTTTCTCATCTTCTTTCATGGCTATATTTTCGTATATGTGCTCATCGACAACCATTTCAATGCTATCGGTACATTCTGATTTCAGCTGGTCGACGTCATCGTCCTTCATAGGCTCCGTTGAGCTACAACATGAACAGTGATTCTCACAACATTTGCATTTATTTTTACAACTAAAGAACAGACGATCATAAGGTTCAAGTGAGCGCAGTGGAGCAGGCAAGAATTCCCATGTCCTCATTTTTTTCGGCAACCCCTTGGCGCAGTGCTTTTGCATCAGGTTGATGACAATAATGACTAGAACCAAAACCAATATGGGGACACCGAAACCTACGAGATACTGCCAACCTAGCAGCGACAGGCCAAAAATTGTTAAAGGAAACAACAAAAACATCAGAATGAGATAAAAAATGGCAAACCACCTGTATTTCGCGGTGGTGTTGCCCAAGAATTTTGCAGCCCCAATGGAAGGTTTACGCATAAATGGTATGGGATAAAATAAAATGATGCCAGAAATGTTGAAAAATAAATGGCACAGGGAGATTTGGACGCCCTCTATGAAATTCGCCGAATCGGAGCTGGCGAACGCGGCTATGAAGCTTGTCAGCGTGGTACCGATGTTGGCACCGAGTGTGAGTGGGTACATTCGTTTCAGAGAGAGGAAACCTATACCGACCAATGGTGTAATGGTCGAGGTGAAAACAGAACTACTTTGCACTAACATGGTGAGAATGGCGCCAATAACTATGGCGACATAGCCTGTGAAGTATGCACAATAACCTGGAAAGTCTGCGTTAATCCACTTCATCAGGGCGTGGGCAATTGAGCCTCGAAGGATGGACTGCAACACTTTCACCAGGCCGATCAATGCAATTATCAATAGGACAAGAGTGATAACTAGCAAAATCGATCCGAGCACGGCATCGCTGAGGTCATCTGTCCACTCCATGGAAAACAGACATTTGCCTGAAAGATACAATATACAGGGAGTGGTGTAAAATGACAATGCTAAAGTGTGTATCAGTGACAGACTAGCAAAGAGTATTCGTGTGTCAACGCATGTCCACCTATGTATGCCTGACACTCTATGGCGATCCATTCTTTCAACAGGCCATCTGGTCACTAGATAAACAACCAATCAATTGATCCATGCATCCAAAAACGATTTCCATGTTCTATACTCCACCTGGCCTGCAAATGGTTTAGCTTCTTTTCGAGATAAAGCCAGAAATTCGCTGACAACATTGCTGATCTTCCTCAACGTAAAACGGTGTGAAGCTGTCATGTGGTACATAGGTTGTCATCTTCTCACTGACCAAGCAAATGGTATTAAGATGGTACGCACCTCGAGAGTGAAAAACTTTAACTTTTCCTCAAACTTTCCTAAATGACACTTTCAACCATTGTCTTACCAAATCAAGAATATAAAAATCAGGGGTCACCGTACAAACTTTCGTATTAGAAACAAAAAAAACTCAACACATACCCATGTTTTTATAATTCAAAATGCGGTCATCCCTAGGATGACAAAATAACATCTTCGATTTCGGAAAAAACTAAGTCGTAAACATTTTCTTGTGACTTCAAGAGTTTAAAATGAGCTCCAACAAGTATATCAGAAAAGAACTGCAAACATGTTAGAGTCTGAATATCCGCCCTCAAGGTGCATTCAACCTTTAAGTGAAGAAACTGGACAATGCCAAATACGAATACTCACATCTTTCGTTGTATATTGTGTAGTTATAGATGTCCTCGACAACAGTGACGTTGGTTCCGTTGATTTCTCTGACGACCTCACCCTGATAGTAAACATCTTCAGTATCGCACCATCTCTGGATTACGCTTCCTGTTCCAGGTTCAGTAATGCCCAATGCGATGTCTCTCACGACACTTTTGTCGATCTACAGAAGCAAACAATAATGAACTTGATACAGTCACTACGCTTGTATGACGAGTTTCATTACGTTTTCCGAACAAGTTTATTCAGTGAATGATACCTGTCATATATAGGAACACCACTTTCAGGAATTGACGGAGAGAATTATAGCTTGATTTTTCATATCCAGGGACACCGCCTGTTTCTCCATCATTCAGGCATTGTTCATATACTACGTAGAACAAAACAATTTGACGGCGCTTCAGCTCGATCATAAACCGGTGTAAATCTAATGTGTCGAGAGATGTGTGACGGATTAACAATTCATTTGCCGAAGCTATGTTGAGTACGAATTGCAAATTTGTGTATTTTCGCTTTTTACGGTATGGTATAAGAAGTTACAAAAGTAAGGAATTTTATCTCCTGCAAACGTTCATACAGCGCCGCCTGTGGCGGGGGTCAAGAGGTCATCGTGTTGGCTTGTACCATTCTCTTTTGCCCTGAGACGTCGTGTCATCAATTAGTGGCCTGTTTGATGTATTTTACAGTTACAGTTTCTCATTAAATGGCCACCCATTTGGTGGCCCATTTCTCCCACAAAGACATGAGTTGGGTATTCCTTAATTTTACTGGTGTTGTAGCTGGCCGGGGCACAGCATCACTACCAGTGATGTGGGGCCTTGTCCAGCATTGACAGCGTTTGCAGGGGATAAAATACATTACGGTAGAATTTAGTACAGTACAGAACACTACACTACACTACACTACACTACACTACACTACACTACACTACACTACACTACACTACACTACACTACACTACACTTTCCTGCGGAATTAAAAAGATATAATTGTCATGGCACGCCACAGCACAACTGGATACTATAAACTACAAGTATTGTTGTTGTTGTGGATTATCAGAGACAGCGAAATTTGATCACTTTCTTTCCTGATAGATGAGTGATAAACAAAGAAAGTTTCAAATCATTCAATGGTTGGAAATACAATACATTCGATATCAATCACTGTTCCTTGTGCCGTACAACATATCGTAATATCTTTAAGTTGTCACGAGTACACTATTCTAACACGAGACATCTATAGTTTGAACGGAGTAAAGGTGTTCACTGTAGAGAGGAAGAAATCGCCGTAATCTTCTTGAGATGAACGAATCAACTAGACTTTTGTCAAGTCAGCGAATGGAAAAGACGTAGTTTAAAAGAGCTGAGAGCGTTTATTTAACCCAAAACATTGTGATGACGTCTAAAATGACGCCTACACGATACAGGTGTAATCAACGAACAATGCACTTTTAAAGGGGTCCTTACTATGATAAGATATATTGTGTATGACAAGCAATGTGAACTGACTAATTTTAAGTCAAGAGGGTAATTAATTAGCTGTTCATAATTTGCCCTCCCACTAAAAATTTTTCGACCTACCCTCCCGCACTCAAACTTCATTTTTACCCACTCCCCACTTATTTTTGCATGTTTCCCCTCCCCACTGTGAAGTTTTGAAGCTCCCCTGCCCTGTGGCGAAAAAACTTGCCGATTTCCCCTGCCCTTGAAAAAATTCCCCTCAAAATTTTGTCATTCCATCTCCCCTGCAGACATAAAAAGTTATAAGTACCTGCCCTGTGTCCCCATCCCCGGAAACACACATTGGCTCAACTTCCCCCGTCCCCGTTTTAAAAGTAGCTTCCCCTCTCCTCGTTTTTCGCCAAGCCCTGTCCCCAGGACAATCAACCGATATCTGCCCTGCCCTACAAAAACAACTAAAATTTGCTCCCCTGTCACTTAAAAACATGTCCCCTGCCCGAGCAAAAATAAAATTTCCCCTGCCCTCAAAACTTGCTCCTGGAACAGCTTTTTCGATGAATAGCTCCGCCGTTGGCTGCACCTGACGATATGACATGATTATAAACTGGAGTGTATCTTACCTTGATGACGTACTTGACTATTGGCTCAGTGACTGAGAAATCAAAACCGCCCCACGATCCTCCGTCCAGATCATCACCAATAATGGCCTCCGTCAAGATGTACAAATAGCCTGAAGTGAATAGTAAGGTATTGATGAAAATAATGCTCAAGTGTGTCCTTGCACCTCGTAAGGCAAAATTAATATCCCAATTCCCATTTCAGTAAAATAATGATAGATTACATGCAATTTCTAGAATCGTTAAATGAAAGTAAATGGTTTGCAGCTTTTCTAGGCCGCCGTCCCGTATGTAAATAATGTTCAACAAAATGTGAAATGTGTGTTACAGGTGATGCATAGATAATATTAAACAACACAACTTTCACAGATATTGTAATTTAAAATCTAAACTTCTTTGCTTTGCATACATATTTACAAAGATTTCATCTTCGTAACACTAACAATTTACAATTAATTGAGACCAACATACAAAATGTCTTTCGAAAATGCCCCCAAAAGTGAAAGACGCAGATGTTTCGTAAACAATGTTGATCTTTTACCGCCACCAACGTTTCGTTCGACCACTAACCTGTTGCAACCTCTAGGGGTAGCAGCACTATCACGGTCAGCCAGTTGAAACAATCATGGACGGTTGCTCCCGCAAACGCTCTTCGAAATTCATCCCTGTCTGCTACTTGTCCCATGGCAACAATGGTGTTGGTAACAGATGTGCCAATATTAGCTCCCATGATCATTGGAATGGCTTGTTCAACCGAAATTACTGGTGATCGAGACAGAAATAATTAGAACAGTAATTACAACATAGAAGAAATGCATTGAACCGTCTGTCGAAATATCTCTGCCTATTTTACCTTTTTCATTATTGTTGACAATTCATTGTGTTAATAGTTTTTTTTCGTCCTACCCACTCATCATCTTTACAATGTACGATTTAAACACGGTCCCTCCAGGACCGTGATTAAAACAATAACCCGTCTTAATGTCAGCCTGACTATTCGTATGTCTGTACAGTCACGTATGCACGGAAGGCGCATGGACTGCACTGTACGAACCGACATCATCATATACTGGGTAGGTCGATAGATAACGGTTATTTTGGTATCAAGTATCAACTAATACGTCGGGGAAACATGATAAAAGTAGTTAAATCTAGTGGATTGCACTTTATGGACTGCCGGAGACTCTCACAGTCCTTCGCTCTCGACGGCTAAACCTCAGACCATGCAAGTGCCCTCAAAAGTTGAGCCGAGTGCAGCTTGGCATACTCGTCTTACGCACGGCATAGCCCCGTTGGCTCAGTGAGCAGCCATTTCTACGAAGGCCGTTGAGGGCGCATCACCGAACGGTAAAAGATAGTAGTTTTGTACATTTTGAATGATTTAAATTGGGAGATTTTTTTATGGAGGCTTAGTCACGGGAAGCTTGGCCAAAACTTTTAATTTAAGTGATCGGAAATACCATATTTGTGGCCAAGAAGAAATACTGGAACACATCTTATTTGAGTGTAAATAATAAAGAAATGTATTTCTTTCTTCGTCAGAAAACACAACTTTAATAACAATATTAATATCAAAAGATTAGCAATTGCAGGAATCGAAAATGATAATAATGCAACATCTGACATTTTATACTGTATTACTTCATTTGTAAAATACACAGTTTGGAATATTTGAAATTCAGCTACTCTTGATGGGATTAAAGTTTCCCTTCAATCCTATGTTTTGCAATTAAAATGTTATCATTTCTAATGGATGAAGACGTTATATTTCACTTATAAGATGATGAACAAAGTGAGGAGTTTATCACAAAGTTTTCAAGCCTTGTAAAGCTTGAAGGAGAAGGATGCGTCCTGAATGTATTTATATGACAGTCTTTTTAGTTAACAAGTTTGCATTGTAATTTTGTTCAAACGCTTGACACATTCACAGTTATGTAGATTTGTTTTATTTGTCACTTTGTGATTTATTTATTTTTTTTAAGTTTTTCTAGATTTGACTTTATTTGTAATTAACGGTATCTATTTATCTAACTATCTATCTATCTATCTATCTATCTATCTATCTATCTATCTATCTATCTATCTATCTATCTATCTATCAAGAGAGAGAGACAGAGAGAGAGAGACAGAGAGAGGGGGAGAGAGAGCTACATAGCGAATGAGGAACTGTGAGAGAGCCTATGACTAGCGTTGCTTTTACTTCCGTATGATGCCAAGCCATTGGAAGCTATAGAGATTGAAAAACTTATGAGTTGAAAACATTGCGATAATTGGACTTCCCGTTATACTTTGTGTACACTATTTTCAATTAAAATTTTGGAAATTATGTGATAGTAACATTACGATAAAACAAAGGTGCCAACAATCATATTGATGGCGAAATTCTGTACTTACTATCAGCTGCAACCATGGATACAATGATGGACGTTGTTGTACTTGAACTCTGAAGGAGTACGGTGGCAAGGATACCAATCATTAAAGCACTGACGGGGTTATTTAAGAGTTCACTTTCACTTAAGGCTGCGCCCGCAGCAGTACCTCCTAGCACAGTGAAGGCATCTCCCATCAAGTCTAAGGCGATCAGGAAGACGTACAAGAAGAACAACACAAGCAAGGCCTTTCCGATCCAGTCGATTAGAACACGCTTAGCCTTGCCACAACCGCTTAGTTCTGTTGACATAAAGCAGATTAATATTAACTGTCATACTAGTAACGGTCGTTCACTGTCTACGGATTATGATAAGAGACAGGCCATTTCTAGTTTCCTCGTTTGCCACAGGTTGATTATGAAAAACAGTCTTAAACATTAATTAGGCCCAATAAAAAGTGTCCTTGTTTCACGTTTCTTGATAAATCATATGTCCCGGCCTGTGCGTCCGTCTTCCCGCGAGACAGGGAGGGCCTTCGAGAATCGGATGAAATCTACGCATACAAGAATTCCTCAAATGTTGTGGCCTTCCAATTTTAGTGCAAGTAAAGAAGAACCCACATATTAAAACGTCATCCAAAAATATGCAAATCAAGGGAAAGATGGGAATATAATTGCCATATCTTGGAAATCTAATTTCCTTAACATTATAACCCCATACGAGATATAATCGTTCGTGCGTTACACAACATGACGGCTTATCAGCCATCGTCTATGTCCCGATTTTCATGACCTCTCGACAGCTCCGCGGGCAAATTATGAACTTCGGAAAGGGTTTATTTATGATGTATTTATACCTAATATCAATGAAGCTTGGAACAAGTAGCTATGTAAATGTCTTATTTAATTAAATGCAATCTGTAGTGACCAGGATCAGAACAGGACTATTATACAGTAAAACCAAACCTAAAGAACTGCTTGAAGCAAATTTTACTTAGCTGGACGTCAGAAAAACTGTGAAATTCATCTGTTCTACAAACTGAAGAAGCTGAAGAGTTTTTTCCAAATGATTAGACAAGAGATAAATCTATACAAACAAACCTGCCCACGGTATTGTCGTGTCCTTTAAATCGGGTATGGCTGCGAAGGGGTCGATTTGTTTTTCATCATTGTCGTCCTCGTTCTCGACAACATCTACGGCTACGGCGCTGCCGTTTTCTGTCTTGTCTGTTTCTGTTTCTCTGTCCTCCACCACCGCGTCTGCGCTTAAGCTTCCGTTTGCCTTAATATCCGTCGACTGATCCAATTCTTGTTCTTCTTTACCTTCGCGAAGCTCTCCGTCAGTAGCGGCGGTAGTTTCTTCCATTGACTCGCTTGCCATCGTGTTTGTTGGATCACCAGCACGACGATCACCTGAGAATATCAAAAACTTTAGAATGCAAAGCAAATACGTGTTTTGTTTTCATCGATACCATAGCTAATCTCAGACACAATGAAAGTGGTTTCCACGCCAAAAGTTCGGCAATACGAGAATGACTGCAGATCTGAAATGTTACCTGCTGCAAGGTTTTGGCAGGAGTGACCTCTGGAAAGTCACACGCTGTATAAAGAATAGCAAAACGATTATGCAATATATTAAAGATTGTCCGATGACAGTTAAACACTTCACCAATTCGGATGTAACAGACAGCAGAAAACAAACTCCGCTATTACTTGCTGCTTTAAACCCTTAAAATCCATGTCATTAAACTGTTTTACGACACAACGCGTCATGTATATGTTAATTTTTCGATGAAAATCAAATTAAACTGAAGCGTAAAATTACTGAGGTGAGATATTGACGAACGTTATCGGCATTCGTTGTCTACTCCACCCATCGTTGACAACTTGAGGTATGGTCATACTTGCTGCAGAATGATTACGTAATTAGTCCTGATTTCAGTCTGCTTCGTGTAAGTTCGTGATAAGCTCATGAGAGTCGATGCACACAGCGTGCTGATAGTATGACATATTGGCAATCTCCCTGTTCTAATTGACATTGCCGGGCGTTTCATAAACTTTTTTGAAGTGTCGCCTCTATGGAAAATGGTCATTATGTAAAACAACATCCAAGTAAATTTGTTCCAGGAAACTTGCAAAACGAAATTTCAAAGCGATGAGACAACGATTTCCGATAAATTTTAATTTTGTTTTGAAAAAAAAGTGAGAACAAGTAGCGTCATTTCTAACACTAGACTCTCTCACAACCCCATGCCGGCTACGCCTCAGACCATGATACCGCTGCCCTCAGCAGTTGAGCTGAGCCACAGGCGTACGGAACGTTTCCTAGATCGTCGTCGGATGGGAAGTGACGGACACTGCACTGTGAGGCCGAAGGCCGAACCTCGGTACAGTACCGAGGTTCGGCCTTCGGCCTCACAGTCCGTCACTTCCCATCCGACGACGATCTAGGAAACGTTCCGTACGCCTGTGAGCTGAGCTGAGCTCAGCTTAGACTTGGTTCAAGTCTGTGATTTGTGAATGTTTGAGTTGAGTGATCGCGGTGATTTGTGTTCTGTTTTCATGTATTTCATGAGCGGGATGAACGCGATGAGTGGGGTGAACGCTATTCAGGGGAGTTCCTCCCGGAATCACGTGAATGCCGCAGAAAACTAACTCACTGCTGCGCAGACTCAAATGTAACGCGTTCAATCGCTACGAAAACCTGGCTTGTGCCTGTGGGCTGCCAAATTCCAAGCAGGTTTGCATGAAATAGGAGAGACACAAGAATATAGTACAAATGATGTTATTATTTAGAAATTCACCGACTTGAACCAAGTCTAAGCTCAGCTCAGCGAGCCGGCCAAGCCGGCCCGACTGGTTCGGTGAGCCTGACAGGAAGATCGTTGAGAGCACATCGCCATATGGTGGAGGATAGAGCTGCGTAGCGAACGAGAGTCTGTGAGAGAGTCTATACAACACATGTAAAGTTTGTCATCAACTGTCCATACCCTACCATAAATTTTAGGCTTGTCTCGCTCATTTTAACCTTATATCTGTACAAAGATATCTGAAATTTACTCCTCAATTTACATAAACAAATTTTACCAACAATTGAAAGTGGTTTGAAGTTATAAAACAAATTTAACCTTCACCAGGACACCTTCCGAAACATACGTTGTAGCACACCTGGGGTCCATGCGGACCCCAAGGAGATTCCTTGCTTATTACACCAAAATATTGTAACAGACATCTTTTTAACACACCATACCGTTTCATGTTCCTAATTGCCACATCATCCTCTTTTAAAATATGAATTTGCAACAAAACACATATTCATTGATTATAACAACTAGTCCAGTCAATTTAGGGTTTAACCTTGGACTAATTGCAACAGAAATTATTACTTCACCATGACCTTTGGAAAGGTCTCGCTAATGACATATTAAAAGTATAGGAAATATAAGGGGTGCAAATTAGTTAAATTTCATATATTCAAATTAGCTATATATCGCCTTTAAAATGACTGCTATACTCACATTTGGGCATGTAAACTGAATTCAAGTGACTTTTTTCATTGCAACACAATTTAGTAAGGTTCAACAAGTTATTTTTCTAAATGTCTTGAACAATAAAGAATATGCAAATTAAGTAATTTGCATATATTCACAGTTTTTCCACTATTTCAGACAAAATGAATGTTTAAGCTCATATTTAAACAATTTTTTTCTCTATGAAATTGTTAAGGTTTTGCAAGAATTACCTAAACAAAAGAGGTTGACCTAATTTGCATGCATAATTTGCATATTTTAATACAAAAGGCCTAATTTGCATAATTGACACAAAGGTCTTCTGAATACAATAAGCCTACAATAGCTTCCATTGACATTTTCTGGTTATTCAGAAATGCAATGAATAAAGAGAAGAGTTTCAGAGCATTACTGTTTAAATAAAAGGAATCAGAATTCTTTCTTTGGATATTCTTCTTTCTTTTACGACGATAAGGTTATTCATAAAAAATCATTGGACGAACTCAAGTTTTTGACATCAATTGCCATTTTAAGTCATTTTCTCCTACAACATGTTCGATTGCAGTAAAATTTTTGAAGGAATATTTTATGCTTTTGGTCACTATCTTCAATGACGATGGAAATATTCAGTTACTAATAAATGGTTCACCACACTTAACAGTTGTGCCTGTGAATCATCTTTCTCTATCATTAGTATAAATACGAACATCATTTGAATCACCATGATGGTAGTGGTGATGACAATTATTATGATGGTCATTATCATATCAAAATTTCTTCCTCTTCCTCTCTGTTTACATCTTCCTCTGGGTGGTTCATTTGTTTACAGCCAGAATCCTTTCGTTACAACAGAAAGTCTAGATTTTGCTTTCTGTCGGGGTTTTCATGCTGCTGCAGTTCATTGTAGAACCCATAAGCATGGGGAAGGATAACTCAATGAAAAGATGTGAAGCATGGGATAATATAATTGTACTATGTATCATATCAAATCTTAGATGTGCAAGTATCACTCATGGGGCTGTTATGTAACGGACTTTCCATTTGCAGATTATTAGATTTTTGTATTACCCCGGTATTACCAATAAGATTGATCACTCAAGGAATTGAGAGTCTGGCAATCTGAGGTGAGACTTCCATAAGGTTCAAAATACAGGATAACCAATTTTATGATAATTTGATGTCAAAATTTGATATCCTAATTGATAAACTCGTTAACGGCAGCTTCTGTGATGCAAATCCCTTCACATCTTGGTTTTCTTGTTTCACGGTCATGAAAATTGAAAGCATTCTAGACTATGTAACATTATGAAAAGTATCTAGATTTGCTTTTACCAGTGATTTAGATTATCATGATTCAGTCAACAGATTTTTTTCAGTTTTTCCTCAAATGCTATGGCTGTGTACGGTAAGATTAACAGAAAATCTCTCTCTTCAGTCCATTATATGACTTTATATTAATTTTCAATTGTTGTCTTCAAGAAATTTCAAAATTTTGAGAAATGCAGTGTCCTTTGATTATTGTACAGCTGATAAAGGAACAGCTTTCCTTATCCATATTTCATGATAATTGACAGTATAGTATAACAATTGTACCTCTATATCATCATGATCATTATAATTTATTTATCATTATTATCATAAATTTCTGTATGTGGCATGAACAGGCAAGTTGCACACAGTCAAAAGTATATCAGATTTACCAGTGACCACACAACCTGGTCTTTAATTGCATTTTACCAACACTAAATCTATATTAGTAATACGGGTAAGGGTGAAAATACAAGAAAATAGAGCTGAAACACAAATTTCCTTCAGCACAAAGTGTTGGTTATTTGGCCAAGCATTTTGGTATGCATTAAAAAAATCCAAATCTTCCAGTAAGTTCCCAATGTTATTGACATTATGCAAACTCTTTAGATAATTGAAATGAACTATACGAATCAATCATTGTTTATTTTTACATGGCTTTTCATTCTTTAGGCCCTATTAGTATATAATCATAAAAATGAGTTAAAATGCACAGAAAATAAATAACCATGTCAATTTCTTTGTACTGAGCAAAATGTTCATTCAAGTTATAAAATGGACATCTTTCGATAGGAAGAATTTAAAGTATTAAATAACTTAAACAAGTAGTGTCTCTTAATGTAACTACTCATTTTACTGATGACATAATTAATTGAAATAAGTTGACGTCAATTTGAAAAATTAAAGAAAATTATTTTAATGATCATCATATATGATTTATGCACATGAGGAATTGCTCAAAATTAGGTAAAATATATTTAGCAATGTTAGTAAAAACTTCCAATCTCTCTTTACGATATTGTAAAACCTTTCAAGTTTCAATTATTACATTTAATACAGTGTAGGCATTTCCTATAAAATCTTTTAAAATAAGTCCTTTGCACAATGTAGATTGTATTAGGCTTTGAATATACCTTTCTTGGACCTTTTAAGTATTAAGGTGAAGAAATAATTCATGTTCCAATTAGAAAAAGGAAGTGACCTGGTTGACTATTGGACAAATGCAAATAAGAATTTTTTTATCGCTGTAAGATATATTTGAAAACATTCCTGAACTAAAAACAAGAAAATGATGTTACATCGTCATTACATTGTCAGCCCTTTAAATCACTTTCGTAAATAGATTATCAGCACCAGGTTTGCATAGCATCTATGACCCATGTAGCATTTGGGTAAATAAGATGTCTTATGCACAACTTCATTAAATGCACTTTTCGCGATCCCTGGGATCGCCTTTGTTCTAGTCTGTAAGAGAATGATTGAGGTGTAATAGCCTTTTGTTTTCCATTGAAATTGTAATCTGGTGGGTAAATTTTCTGATGAGGAAATCTGGTAGCAACACAGGCCTTTAAACTTGCGATATGTAACTTCCATGACCCTACTAAAATTTAGTTCTAATGATCTCCGTTGTTTTTTTAACATTATATATAGTCATTTATACTATAGGTCAAAAAAGGGAAAAGTAAAGTGGTAGGAGGGGCACATTGCAGTTATGTAAAATGAGGAATCTTAAATGATTTTATGCATTGCCTAGAAACACAAAAATTATATTAAATAATCAAATTGCTTGAATTAAATATCAATTTGCTGAATATATATTTAAGAAATCTATTAACAGCAACGATTTTGTTCCCTTTTCTAAGTTTTATATTTATTCAAACTATGCACTGTCTCCCCTCTTAATAATCATTTTGTTTGTCATTCTATACATTCAATACAGAGTGGAAACAAAAACTACTTGTTGTGTAGATTAAATATAATTTTTAGTGAAATGCAGTGGAAGCCATACTTGATTTAGGCAAATTAGGAATATTTCTCGGGCGATAAAATGTATTCAAAAATATTGCCTGGACAAAAATTAAGATAAATGCATACATTACTTGAACATAATGTCGCTTTTTTCTCAATTCAATATGCATATTTCTTTTATCAGTGAATGTATTGCTCCATTATCCGTTTATATCTATACAAATTAGGTAATGTTATAAATCTTAGATTGTATTGGACTTTTAGTATGTAATTCTCGGACCTCTCTAAAATACACAAAGAAAAATTAATTCTATTGCAGTCAGAAGTAGCTTATATAGTTATTAATTAGGGACATACAAAGAAAAACGAAGTGTTGTGGCGGCCATATTGGATTTATGCAAATGAGAAATATTTCTATGACGACAATATATTTTAATCAACATTGCCTGAACCAAAACCAAGGCAAATAAGCCCAAAACCCGCATATATCATGATTAGCCGAATATTTTTAGTAGCAACATCCTATCAGCACCTAGTTTGCAACCATAATCTTTTTACATATATGCAAATAAGGCATTGTTTACATTTCTAGATTGTACGAGGCTTTTAGTATGTCATTGTAGGGCTTCTCTGAAATACACAGTGGATAAATAATTCTATTGCTGTCAGAAGTAGCATAAAAATAGTTATTAATTGGGAAAAATACAAAGAAAAGTGAAGGTTGTGGCGGCCATATTGGATTTATGCAAATTAGGAATATTTCTATGAAGACTAGATCTTTCCATCAACATTACCTAAACCAAAAACAAGGCAAATAAGCCAAAAACCTGCATAACATATCATGTTTAGCCAATTATTTTTAGCAAAACATTCTATCAGCATTTAGTTTGTACTCATAATCTTTTTACATCTATGCAAATTAGGCACTGTTTACAATTCTAGATTGTACTAGGCTTTTAGTATGTTATTCTAGGACTTGTCTATAATACAATGTGAAAAAATTATTTTATTACTGTCAGTAGTAGCTTAAAAATAGTTATTAATTCGAGAAAAACTAAGAAAAGTGAAGTGTTGTGGCGGCCATATTGGATTTATGCAAATAAGGAATATTTGTATGACGACAAAATATTTTCAACAACATTGCCTAGACCAAAAAGGAGGCAAATAAGCCAAAAAACCCTGATCAAAAGCATGTTTAGCCACATATTTTAAGTAGAAACCGTCTATCAGCGACAATTTTATACCCATGAGCCCCCTTTACATTTATGCAAATTAGGCACTGTTGCACCCCTTAGATTTTATTATACTTTTAGTATGTTATTTCTAGGACCTTTCCAAAATGCATGGTGAAGAAATAATTTCTGTTGCAATTAGTCCTAGGTTGACCCCTTTTTTGGCTTAGATTGACTGGACTAAACAGTAAACATAACGATTTACTTGGCTGATAGGTGAGAAAGTACAGTTTGCATATTTTCTGTCCAAATCCATGTTCTGAATACTTAACAAAAGTTTTTTTTACCTCTGAACAGACCATGAGTATCATATTTAACATACAGAGAGGCAATTTTGAGAAGGAAATCAATAAAACGTCACAAATAATGTCTTGGGTCTGACCAGACCCCGACTTGATGCCTTTGCCTGCTGTGTAATGTGCTTGGAAACGTGCCATATCTAATCAATCACCTGCTATACAACTTAAAAAAGTATGAAAAGGTAGTGTAACAGATGCATAATATGTCACATACCTCTTAGTGTATTGAAAGTGGGTTAGAATAGTATTTTTTTTGCAAGGGACATAATAGAGATACCGAATCAACAGCGTATTTCGATAGGATTGTCCGGGGTCCGCATGGACCCCAACTGAATTTTTTTCTAAAAATTCAATAGATCACCCAATAGCAAATAAATTCACAGCATTGTTGCTAAATGGTTACCTGACAAATACATAAAAGGAGAAAAGTTGACATGCATTTAGAGAAACAATATTAGAAAAATATTCCATTGGGGTCCAGGCGGACCCCAGGTGTGCTGATTAGGGTTAAACGCTATGGGACCGGCAAAATCGCAGAAGAAGGGCGAAAATGACAAATAATGAAGATGAAATCAAAATCCAAAAACATGCCAATTCCATGATCATTTTGAAATAATATCACTAGGGTAACTTTCAAACAAAACTTCACCAAAGTCAGGACATTTGCTGGCATTTTCATAATTTATACATCAGTTATTTCCATTTCCAAGGCTTCAGCCAAACGCAAATTATAAAGCTTGAAGTTGTCAGAGAGATAGTGTTAAGATAATAAGAAATAATAACATAAAGTCTATAACTCCTGTATCTGTAAGATGAAAGCTTATCCCTTTTGAAATGACTTATCAACAAAATGAGACACACGATATTGTACGGTGACCTTGGACATTAACGATGTATAATATTTTTGTTTTGTTGTAAAATAAAGAAAGAAACGTTTTTGAATCCCCGACCTGATGCTCTATCCACACTACTCCAAACCCGTATCTAAAATGTAACTTACGTATTTTAGTTGCCCAAGTAACTCTCCCAAGTGAATCCAAAGTTCTGAGCATTTCATAGCAGGCCCTTGGGTAACGTGAGTTTTCCATTTTTGTCAATTTTATCCCGGCAATGCAGCGTTACATATACAAGCAGGAAAGTGGTAACCTTCCACAGTTTCCAAACAGTAGCTCTGAACTTAAACTCAAGTTCACACATAAAATAAATCTACAAAACTTAAGCTGTACACTCTCTATAATTTTGGTGAATTCAGAGCCCCTCATTTCTGACCCATAAAACGATAACTGGTGCAACAGAGGCATAAAAAGTTTAAATGCTTGAGGTACAGTAAATTGACCCAGTTTCTTTAAAACAATTTTAATGTGATATATGGCTTTGTTCCCCTTGATCACTAAATTTTCTTCGTGGGTGACCAAGATAAACGGGACGAAATGACAATTCCCAGATAGTTGTAGTGTCTGAAGACATTTACCAGGGACTTCATATAAAACCATTTTTCGCTTTTTTTGAGAAAACCCCAATTTTTGAAAACAATAATTTCTTGACTTGTCTAAGTTGACAGACATGCACCAGTGCTCACTAATCAGTTCGAGCTGATTCAATTTTCTTTGCAATTTTATAGGAAGGTTTACCACGTCGGTTACATCGTTACATCAGTTAGATTATCATAATCGACTAAGGATTGTCTTGTTGTTTGCTTACTGTCCACTGAAAAAATTCTCAAAGTTTTCTTTGGCGACGAAACTCCTCTGACTTCTCTCAACTACCGTAATAAAAAAACACTAGTTAACGGAGATCAAAGTCTTAAACATAAACTATCGACAGCTTCTTTTTCTATTTTCAACCAAGAGTGATTTTAGAGAATTGAATGCAATGTCCCATTGCGTATGTTAATTGGAAATCCCATAGCCGCTCTGCTATACATATTTGTCATACATTCTTCCAAAGCACTGGCCAGTCTATCTACCTGTCAGTCCGTTCTCTGTTTATTTTGTAAATTATCTGTATTTGTCTATAGCCTTTTTTATCAATTGCTTTATCTCTCTATTGTTCTATGCTTCTTTACTTGATTCTTATCAAGTCAGCGATCGCTGTGGTATCATGCGCAGTCCGGCCGGCCGTAGCATCCTGATTGGTGAACAAGCGTCACTCACAAATACAACAGCTGCACGTCGTACCCACTCCATGGATCAGTCACGTGGCCACGAGCCACTGTCTCTATACAGATCACTATGCAAGTCGACTGCAGTCTTACCGTCGACCCTCCAGAGGACTATGGTCTCTCATATGACAAACTTTACCGTTTTTATCACAGAGGTTAAAGTTCATCACCGTATCATTCCCGCAGCTCTATCTTCACCCGAAGTTCCGCATTTATATGGCGGCCTTTAGGCCAAAACTAATCGGATAACCTGCTTCTACCATCCTACGCTGACACCAACGGTCAGCCAAGTTCTTCACAACATATACATACTTTCCTATGGTATCCCAGGCAACGTATGTCTCTTGAAATTGGATTAGAGATGTCGTCACATCGGTCGAAAATCGATGCTATGTGGAAGAATGGTAGGTAAATTAGCGCTCATAATGCGACAGTGTATTCAATGATTCACAGTCACCTGTGGTCTATTCCGCACGGCGTCTTGGCACCCTTTCTTAGGCATATGTTCACACGTCTATGGGGCGCATAGACGCAGTGCGGAACTTAGACCACAGGTGACTGTGAATGATTTGTACAATCCATGCCCCTTTTCTTGTCGTCCGTATTGAATTGTGTTGTTTCCCTGGGTTGAAATTGTCTGTAAGTGACCCAAGAGGTAGCTAAAGTTTGCACCCCTTTAGAAAATTACACTTGAATGCATTTGTCCAGACGAGCAATTCGGACAGCCTACGCTTGCTGTTCTGGCTTCACTGATTCAGGTACCAGCAACTGGTAAATTTCACCAATTTCGCAAAATCATCTCTAAAACATGCCATAACCGATTTTACTCATTTTTGACCTTGACCTAACGTTTTGAGCTGTTCGTAACTGCCTCACACTGCCGACTGCCCTCCAGTATCCATGGACTGCCCGATTCCCATTCCCAACAATAATACAGGGTCCCCACTGCCCTCTCCTCACCACTGAAATTCTCCATTGCCCACTAGGCAACCACGATCAAAGCAAAACCGTGCGAGCAGCTAGCAGTATACCTTGGAACATTGCTCCCCTCTAAGTTAAGCGCTTAATCTCCCCTCAAGTTCAGTCAATCACGGCTTTCCCCTCCGTCGACGTATTTTCCGGAACCCACTGTCAAAAATTTTCTCCCTGCCCACAAAAAAAATGAAATTTCTTCCCGCCAACTGTAATTATTAACTTTTTCTTCCCGCCCGCTGATTAGTTTTCAAATTTGCTCGCTCGCTGAATGCGCATGAACACCTTTTTGCACCATGACGAACAGCTTAGTTGGCGACACCTGTTCATTTTACATTTTGTTTCATTTCCTACTTTATTTCAATTCAAGATTTCGTTTATTCAGTACTGATGGCCTATGGTCAAGATGTACAAACTTCAGAAGAAAACAATACAGATTCAAAAGAACGCATACACATACACGAAAATCTTAGATGTTTACCAAGTGGATATCTGTATAAATCTCTTCCCTGCGTTACGGTTGCGAAAAAATGAATCTACTCAACTTCCTTAGTGTGACGGTTTGCTAATTTATTTCAATTAAACATACATCGTCATGTTATAGCTATACTTATATTTACTCTACCTATGCATTTCGTAAACAAAAAACAAACAAAACAAATGAACAGACAAACAAACAAGCAGAAAACATCGGAGACTGGGTTGCCTGTCTCCACTAAGCTACTGCCAAGATTAATGAGGCCGGTGTTATTATAATCTCCATCCATGAATATCTCTAGCTGTCAATGTTTTACGCCGTTTGTAACTGAGCACGGGACTCGGCCGCCGCAACCGAGTGATTGATTGGGCCACGGATTGCAGCAAAACTGACAACTAGTGGTGATATCAAAAGTTTCAGATCACTCCGAAATATCGGCACTGGGGATCTAACCTTATTTATTTGCAACTTACAAGGCACACATCTGCAAATCACAAAGCAAGACAAGTACCTCAACACTCTTGTGAAGGACTTGGCTGACGATCCTATCCCGGGCCCTACAATCGACAACAGGTAAGCTTTGATATAGTGCGTTTCTTGGTGGAGTGTACGAGTTGGAATGTAGGACTGGCGTATACGTGGGCGTCTGGGTGTGAATAGCCTTGAAAGTTAACAGCAAAATTTTGTAGTCAACCCTGAGACGAACTGGTAACCAATGGAGATTTGTGAGTACTGGTGAGATCGGCGCTAATTTCCTGCTAATTTCCTAATTTCATGCAAAACATGCTAACGCAACTCAGAGAACAAAAAATTGGCTAGGGCCACAAAGAGATGAAAATCGGTTCACTCTGAGATCATAAAACCACTATGATTGTTTTACACTTTGTTCTGAAATTCATTTATCACGAGTTCTTATCATGATTGAAAACAATAAACACATGTCATTGATGATGAACATGATTTAATCATGATAGCCATAGAGGAAAGATGTCAGATCAAAGTAATTGAAGTGTGATTTTTATAAACTAAGGCTAAAATTACTGAACTTGAAATGTTTTGTGTGTTTTTTTTTCAATTGGTATTAGGCGTTTACTTTACATCAAACGCATAAAGTACATCGTTATAGCTTAGTTATCGCAGTGACAAGGATGTTTATATTTAGCGGATGCGCAGATATAACCAGATATGAACTGAAAATGCTCACGTGTTTCATTATATATTGAAGTTATGTGTAAATTTGAACCTTTGCCACATGTTTGCAACTTCATTGAAATTATTATGATCAACATAATGAACAATTATCACCGCCGATTAATTCTAAAAGGTCATGAAGTATACAAATATGTAATTAGCTGAAATAAAAATATTAAAGTTGTTTGACTGCTCTTATTGTATCACCACTTTATATAGCAAGTGTAATTACCGTTGGCCAAGTCCTTCAAGCCATATATGCCGAACTGTGAAAGCTCATTAGATAGGCAAATTATAAATTAGCTGATATGAAAATGTGAAATGACTTTCGATATTGTTTTAACCTAGTACCTGGTATAATCATCAATGTACATAGCATGTTTTGCCAACTTTGATCAAGTATATATCCCTAATAAGCAAAGTTCATTAAATATGTAAATTAGAAATTGGCTTAAGTAAAAATGCTTAATGATTGTCAATAATGTTGTATCATGGTATCTGCAATATGTGTAGCAAATTTTGTCAACTTTGGTCAAGTCAATTCAGATATATATCTCTAATTAGGAAAGATCATTAAATATGCAAATTAGGAATTGGCTGAAGAAAAAATGCTTAATGACTTTCAATAATATTGCATTATAGTGTCTTTAATGTACATAGCAAGTTTCATCAATTTTGATCAAGTCAATTCAGATAAATATCCCTAATTATAAAAATTCATTTAATATTCAAATTAGGTTTTGGCTGAAGTAAAAATGTCTTTTGACTTTCAATAATGTTATATAACAGTATCTTTGATGTATATAGCAAGTTTCAACAACTACAATCAAGTTAATTCAGATATATATCCCTAATTGGGAAAGTTCATTAAATATGCTAATTCGGAATTGGCTGAACTAAAAATGCTTAATGACTTTCAAAAATGTTGTATCATAGTGGCTTCAATACATGTAGCAAGTTTAATCAACTTTGGTCCAATCATTTCAAATATATATCCCTGATTAACAAAGTTCATGAAATATGCAAATTTGGAATTGGCTGAAGTTAAAACGCTTAATGACTTTCAATAATGTTAAATCATAGTATCTTTAATACACATACCAAGTTTGGTTAATTTTGATCGAGTCAAATCAGACATATATCCCTAATTAGGAAAGTTCATTAAATATGCAAATTAGCATTTATCTTTCATGTCACCCCTTAATGGTTCCCACAGCTGATATATCTTGGTGTGATCAACATTTGTAGCAAATCTCATCAAATTGTGTGTAGTCGTTTTTAATGTATATCCGTTTTTCTAAAATCATTCATTATGCAAATGAGCAAAAAGTAAGCAAGCCACAACCACGAAAAACTAATCAATTCTTGCCATTTGCTAACTGAATATATGTACTAGATTTGATTCTGATCTGATAAGCCATTTTTGAGATATCGGACCAACAGACAGACAGACACACACACACACACAGACGGACAGACAGACAGACAGACAGACATCGCTGCGACATATGCTCACGTGTGTAAACACGTGAGCAAATAATTACTACATTCAGTGTTGATTACTAATTAAATCTAAATAATATGCAAAATATTTAAATTTATGTAAATTATCCAAGTCCTAGCTGAGCTACATTCCGCCCCCTCGCCAATTTGGTCAGGCTACGACCTTGTTAACGTACAGTCCCAAAATGTAAACGATCATGTGACATTACGAAATTAAAAAACAGGTAGTTTTACCTTTGGATTTTCTCTTAACTATAATATATTACAAGAAGTTTCCACTCCGACCGTTTTTACTTTAATTTCCTACAGTAAAACGCTTCATCATAAGTATAATATTTTTGAGTATGGAAGCAATCAAAACCTGCTTCTGCAAGCATTTCCAACGCTCGTTCTCTTCCCCACACCGCCCCAAGTGCCATGCTTTCACCTTCGCCGGCGAGGGACATCGGTAAACAGCGAAAAAGACTAGTAGTGTACAGAAATGAAGTTATGGGGGTGTCAATGTTGTCAGCAAGCTTGCTATGTGATGCAACATCAACCATAACAAAATAACCGTCGTCTTTGAGAATAGCTTTAACCCCTTTAAAAAATAGATCGGGCCTAGGTAAATCGTGAACCAAGTCCCTGCAGTAGACAAGATCGAATTTCAAACTCCAATCCTCCCATTCTTCAGACTTCATCGCATCACCGAGGTGGAAGGTGATGTTCGAGAGTTGCATGGATGCTGCGCGAGACTTGGCCATAACAATGGAATTCTCCATCAGGTCGACGCCGTGGAACTCTTTTTGTGGAAAATCACGCGCCAAGAGACACAGAGAAGACCCAGTGCCGCATCCTATGTCACAGACAGCCGACGATGTCTCTGGAGATTTAAAAAAAGAAACATAATTAAGGTAAGCGGGAAGACTGAACACCTTGCAAGGAGGAAACTGGTTGATGAAAGGATGCATAACAAGCGACATTGGCCGATAAAGCTCGGGCTATTATGTAGAGAATACCTATTTGTGACATAGGTGTTGGCTAAGAAGGTGATAACCTGACTAAAATGGTAAAATAGCCGCAAAAATACATAATTGAAAAATTGAAAAAATGTTGACCCCCAAAAAGATGCAGATCTCATCATAATTTGAATTGGCATATTTTGGTCATCCCTACGAGCCTGTGTACCAAATATCACAGCTGTCAGACAAGCGATTTCGGTGAAAAAAAAATTGACAAAAAATAACAAAAATTGCCTTTAAAATACAAATTTTCATATTTCATCACGTTTTGAAGTATTCTGAATAAGGTCATCCCTAGCGACATGTATACCAAATATTAAAGCTACTGAACAAGTCGTTAAGGAGAAAATTTTTCCAAAAGTGGCAAATTTAGCAAATTGGTCCAGCCGTTTTGAAGAAGAAGCTTTGAATGTAAAATCTTGATGGACGACGGCCGACACACACGACGCCACACATCCACCTTATCTGACAGCTGAGCTAATTAGGAAGCATAAGTCACCTGCAGGAACCACTTGTGACAATTGTTGTATTCGCAAACACTAAATTAGACCAATTTATGGATCACGGATGACAACCGGATAGTCCAGAGGCTAGAAATTGTTGCATGCTTGAAGTGCCACATTAGATTGACAATCTATGTAGACTGAAACAATATTTCTGTAATACGTGTGCATCATACCTAAGTTTCATTCAGTCACAACGATAAACCACTATGATGATTAGCTCCGCTGTCAGCGACGCGGAGCGTATCAAATAGGTTGATTTTTCCGTCCGTCGTCGTCCGTCGCCCGTCGTCCGTCGTCGTCCGTCGTCGTCGTACGTCGTCTTGCACTAATTAGAAATCTCTGGTTTAACCAAAGCACCCCTTTATTTCATGCTTCGTATCCGTGACCCCATTCGTGTGACTACAAATGCTGCACATTTAGTTTCACTTGTATTCTAGACAATTCAAATCTAAGTACTGTTTCATAAAAAAGTTCCTGCTTTCCGTAATAGTCTGACACGTATGTTTCAGGAAAAAGCCTGGCTTTTCTATACCATAATAGAATCATTAACACTTGTACAAGCGCACTGATACATTGCGGATTGAAATCTATGTATTTCAAGTGTATTCCGTTACCGCTACCCCCGCTACCGCTCGCTACGTAGAGACCTCGGGGAAAAAGATTGTGCCTCTAATCCTGCATTGTATACATGACAGTAAAGTGTTTGGTCTACCGTGCATACAGCATGTATCATGCAGACCTGCATTATTTGAGAACAATGAAACTTTGTAACTAACAATATTGTAGTGCTGGGCTGGCTTGTCATATAATACGGTATATGCAGTGCGGTTAATTACAGAAAGTGCGTGACCTAGCGCAGTCACCCCGTTCTGGTGCCAGTAAATACAAATTAAACTAAAAATATAATGGTGGGAAAAAGAATCGTCACGAATTTTCATACTCTGAATTTTAAGAGAAGCCAAAAACACATCGGTTGAAATTGGACTTCATCGTATACTTAGACTGTTTTGTATGTCGATAGAACGTAAGTGTGTTTCCTAGAAATCAAGGTTTTCAACACATGACTACTCTAATAGTAAGAATAACAAGAGTAATGTATGAGGGTACCACTATAACCCCCTTGGAAAGATTTGCCAATTCTACCATTTCAACGAAAGTTGAGTGAATATATGAGGTGAAAAAGTGACCTATAAGAGGGAAATCGGAAATAACCCATACTTCGAAATGAATGCACGAAGTTCTTATGGCCCGCGGGAGAGTCCTATATCTATCTATTCGTCTTATCTGATAGGTAATATATGGTTTGATATAAAAAAATAAAAAAAACCCAATTTTTTCAATTTTTTTTCTTAAATTCTTTCCACAATCTGTGTAAACGATCAACCGGTTAAGACTACGAAACTTATTTACAGGAGAACGTTTCCTGATACTAACCAAGTGCTCTTTTTATCTCCTCGTAATCTGTGAAATATTTTGGCGCTTTCCCACCAAATCGAATTGAAGAC
This sequence comes from Ptychodera flava, assembly GCF_041260155.1. Lineage (NCBI taxonomy): Eukaryota > Metazoa > Hemichordata > Enteropneusta > Ptychoderidae > Ptychodera > Ptychodera flava. Next base: position 31,895,973 of record NC_091944.1, on the reverse strand, counting down.
AATGCATCAGAAAACGGAGCGTCCAGTGTATATTTCGAATGTGAGACACCTGTAAAAGGGAAATAATTAACATCTTGCGGTAAACTTAAACTTTCCTGGAAGTAAACTAGGGCAAAGAGCAGTCAATTGTGTAGCACAAGCCAAAAAACTTTGGATAATTGGGTTATCGATGTTTACTGTGGATTTTATTCACTCGTTTAAGAGGAAAACGAAGCGATCATTGGCTGATAAGACGAGCAAATATGAATACATAATCCTGCATTGTAGACCTTGGTAAAGGCCATACTATTATCACAGTTCCTATGGATACAATGTTTTAAATACTATACAAATTCGTATACGTTTATACAGTTAAACAAGCACATAGCTGAACCAACCCTTGAAGTTCGGAGGATTATCACCGAGGAACCTAAGCTCGTAATTTTCATGTTTATTTGGGACGAAGGATCCGTCGATCTTCTTTCCAATGCACTCTATCAGAAAGTTATGAAATGCTAACGCGAATTTCGATTTCAAATACAGGTTATGGCGATTGTTACCTAAAGTATTTTGACTTAAATATAATCGACACGTGACATCTCGAGATGAACAATTTTGATTTGGACTTAGGGCTTAAGTCCAATTAATAAACAACTTACCCCTTGGTCCGTCCTTCTTAAAGCATTCCATGATATCTTTATAAACTTCAGATAGCCATGGGATTCCTTCGCAAAACACAGCTGGTGCGCCCCCGCCTTCTGCTGTACAGAGAGCTTTGCGTCTGTCAGGGGGCAAGTAGAACGTATCATTTTTTGCCCACGTGTGAACACGTGGGCATATGTCGCAGCGATGTCTGTCTGTCTGTGTGTCTGTCTGTCTGTTGGTCCATTTTCTCAAAAACGGCTGAACGTATTTCAGTCAAATTTGGTAGACATCTTCAGAATTCAAATGGCTAGAACTGAAAAGGTTTTGGTGGGCGTGGCTTGGATATTAATGAAGTTATGAAAGTTTTAATTTTTCTGTTACGCCGCGTATGACAAGTGAAAACAATCGACTGTTTGAGGGCGCTGTGAAATGTGCTTGTCCAGGTTGGCTACAGCTGCAGCTGGATAGCTCTGGTTTCAACCACGGTCCCTCCGTGTTTCAACCTCGTATTGAACATTAAAAATATGATATTTTATTACTCATTCAACTCACTATTCAAGATAAATATCGTTTAGCAAATTAGCTTTATCCTTGGTAATTGATTGTTTCCCTCGCTGCTCGATCGCCAGAAATGAGTACATACGTTCTTAGCCCTGCGTACGATGCTGTGTGTTCCGCTACAGCTAATAGCCCCGCTCACCACAGCCCTGCAAAGGCCCGTACGTAGAGTTGGTGACTTCAAATCCATTTTTGGACTTGACGTAAAAAGCCAAATTACTGCCGAAATTCAGCGTTCTTGGGCCCAAGTCATATCCCTGCCTACCTCAGCTACTCGATCGCTTCCAAAAATGCCAGTCTTTTATTCTTTTTTCGTAAATAACCGTCGATGTCGGCAACTCTCTCGCTAGCCCTGCGTACGTACGCAGTGTACGCTGTGCATTCCCTGTGTGCGTTCCTAACACACAGCGTACACTGCGTACGTACGCAGGGCTAGCGAGAGAGTTGCCGACATCGACGGTTATTTACGAAAAAAGAATAAAAGACTGGCATTTTTGGAAGCGATCGAGTAGCTGAGGTAGGCAGGGATACGACTTGGGCCCAAGAACGCTGAATTTCGGCAGTAATTTGGCTTTTTACGTCAAGTCCAAAAATGGATTTGAAGTCACCAACTCTACGTACGGGTCTTTGCAGGGCTGTGGTGAGCGGGGCTATTATTAGCTGTAGCGGAACACACAGCATCGTACGCAGGGCTAATACGTTCTCTACCTAGCCTCATGGCATGGAAGTGCTGATGAATAATATTACTTTGGGTCAAAGGTATTGAAGTGTCCAATCAGGTTCGTGCACAGAGTCCAAGGCCATGACCTACTTCATGTACTTCTGCACTGTTTTGATTTTGCTTCGCCAAGAAACGTATTCGTCATTGTCCATAGAAGTATGTTTGCTCTCCTTTGAGGTTGTTTGTGAAACAAATTCCGGGATAGGCCTTGGAATGCATACGATCGGCATCGCGGCAGTGCATGTAGCTAGCCCTACGAGTATGGCGAGAGTGTCCGGCTTTGGCTACGCCGCCTCCCACCTCCGGCAGGCGGCGTAGCCCCCGGCGTAGCCAAAGCCGGACACTGTCGCCATACTCGTAGGGCTACGCATGTAGCGTACCATGCTTGTGTAACTGCCGAGCTCAACGTGCATTCACGGTTGATACTCGTGTACAATCATGATGTGTTCAATTCTGATGAAGATTCATAAGTCTTACTTTTGCAGTCTTTTTTCCGTACGATAATCCCGACAATACGTGTTACTGTTAGACGAGGTGGCCATTTTATGATTCAATACTGCACAGCTACATAGCGTCACTATCGTGTGATCGAGGTACAGCATTGTTGAACGGGATACAGAAACTCTGCAGAGGGAGAAACGATCGTTGACATGAACAGTCAATGTACTTCAGCACGTAGTCCGCAGATAGCGGATCGAGAAAATAAACGTGTCCCAGTAAATAACGGAATATTTATGTACATTAACTCGATATTAATCAAATTTCCAGCTCATCGCAAAAAAATGTATTGCAAAGATTAATTTGTCACTGACAAATACTGCACTGTATGGAAAAAACAGTCTGTAGAATAGTTCAACCTCAAGTGGTATTACCCGAGACAAACACTTGTGTTGTCAATTTTGATTTCATTTCATAAACTTCATACTTCATCGAGTATCGTGTATTTCAGCCTTGTGAAGCCATTTTATTGATATTTTCAATTTTGTCTTGGCTTTGTTGTGGAATATGTTGAATCGTCTCCGTGGACATGTAGGCAAAAGTGTGACGGGGTCGAAGTGACTTGGGTACCTGGGGCCGACCAAAAGCAGTGTGAATTACTGGGGTCAAAGCGGACAGCGGCCGGGATGACGTGTTCCCCAAGCGAGCTACCTTCAGAAGTCTGTTTCATCGCAAAAAACGTCAACTTTTAAAACCCGTCATTTATTTACTGATGTTATTCTCAGCATCACAAACATATACGCCTCTGCTATGTATCACAGCAAATAGTTATATTTGAGCGCCCCGTAAATGGGATCCTCGTTTTTTTGCGAACCCGAAGTGTGTCTTGCTCAATGCATTTCCTACCCATAGCGAGGGAAACTGCCCGCGTTCCCATGCTCCCATGCACCCTTTTTCAATGCCAGTGCAACGCCATCTGTGCAAAATTTGTTTGTGGTATGCTCCCGTGTGATGAAAACCTCTCTTATTCTAACAATGACGTATTTGACTTTGGACTTCGATTTCGTAAATGTGATGTCCATGCAGTGAGTTTGGGTTGGCGCGCTTATAATGCAATCTTCGCCCGCCTGCGGTCCGATATCCCGCATTTATTAGCGATATTTATCTGTTTTGACTTGACCAAAGTTGGCAAAACTTGCTATGTACATTAAAGATACTATGATACAAGATTATTGAAAGTCATTTGACATTTTTTTCAGCCAATTCCCAATATGCATATTTAATGAACCTTCCAAATTAGGGATATATACTGGCATTTACTTGATAAAATTTGGCGAAACATGCTGTGTACATTGATCATTATACCAGGTTATAACAGTATTGAAAGTCATTTTGCATTTTCATGTCAGCTAATTCATAATTTGCATAAATAGCTAACAAGCTTTCACGTTTGGCATATAGAGCTTGAAGGACTTGACCAAAGGTAATTACACATGCTATATTGTGATACAATGACAGTACTCAAAGAAATTAATTATTTTTATTTCAGCTAATTACATATTTGAATACTTAATGACCTTTAGATTTGATCTGTGGTGAAATTCATTGTGTTGATCATAACTCTTTAAATGTAGCAAAGCATGTAGCAAAGGTTCAAACTTGCACATAAATGCAATATATAATGAAACACGTGAGCATTTTCAGTTCATATCTGTTCTAAGTCTGCTTCAATGATCCTGGCAACTGCCATTGCTCCAAGCCACTCGCGGACGTATCTGGTGAGCAATATTGGCACAAAATGGAGGGAACAGAGATTAGAAAATTATAATAGAACGTATTAGATTATTACCATCAGGGGTGGGATATCTAGAATTATCCAGAATGCCTTTACTGCTACTCGCCATTTTTATTATCATTCAATCATTGAAAATATATTTGTGTAGGAATCGTCAATGTCGAGATGGCCGTGTTTTACATGGTGTATTGTACAGTATCCGCTATTTGTTGTCGTGTTGATTATCTTCATACACTAAGAAACCGTTTCCAATCTTCGTAAAAGACATTCAGCTTGCTTGACACCGTTACCTCGCTCATCCCTTTTTGCCACTCGAATACTCTACATTAACCATTCTCCGTTACAGTTATTAAGAAGATTGGGCAGATCGATTTGAAATTCCAGTATAAGTCAAATTATTCTAAAAATAATATATATTAAATTCATTACCGTCTGCATTATCTTGTAAAAGCTTGAAAATTGCATCGAAATGAATGCCAGATCAAAAAGTCATAAAGGGGTCAGGAAGACCTACATCGTAGGCACAATATATACCGCCCCAGCTGTGTGTCAAAATTAGAGTTTTAAACAATAATTCGGAGAGCAAATGCCATAATGTTTAATGACTCAATGGCTAATATATTTAACCTCATTTGGTTTTCCTGGCCAACACGAAATATTAGTATGCTAAATATGGTTTCTATATGTCTTTATACTGAGGGGCCGATATTTAGGAGAGTAGCCTATGACGTAGATAAGCAGCGGTTGAGAAGTGGCACTGACATGAATGGTGACGTCATGCTTGCCATAAACAAATCACAACAGGCGCTTATGGTGGTATTATTTGCTGTTTGTTGCCGTAAGACTTCTTGAACAATGTCATAGGAGTTTTCGCAAAATATTCCATGTGTTTATACAGTGTGAATGGTCATGGAAATTCCGAGATGCGGCCAAGTGTACAGGTGTATCTCCGGCAGTTAAACTATAAACGCTCACTTTACCGGTTTTTCTTCTACCGATTCGAAAAAAGAAAACATAAATCAAACCGTATATGTTGACTCAAATGTTATTATAGAGTATAAAAATCGGAGCTAAGGTGTCAACATTTCATCAATCAAATACTACATGAGGCGGAAATACGTGCATCCCACATAAAGGAGTGCATTCAGCCAGACTTGACAAACTAGGTCAACTAGTAAGCTGCGATTGATTTTTACACGAAGGCCATTTGAGGGTTATCACCGTTTACACAATGAAGCGTGTATTTTCCATTCTTGTTAACCAACCTTTCTTTCAGTCCGGCAGCATCAGCAATTTCAGTGGAAGTTTTGGCTTCTCCAAGTGTGGCCATTGTGTTGAACAGACCACTAGCAGATCCTGCTGCAATGCCGAGAGCAGTGAAGCCCGATTGTGCGATTTCATTTACACGTTTTTCGAAGTCAACTGCAGATAATGATGCATCGTTGTTGGCTTCCATATTTCTAGGTCTTAAGTCTGTTGTAGTCTATATCTCTTTCGTTCAGCAGGCCAGCAGAGTCCACACCACTCGTGCACACCTCTTTAAAAGATCACAGCCCGGGGTCACAATGTGTCACAATATGTCTGCCCTATCGTTGAGGGCGTACAATAACACACTTTTGCAATGATCGGGTCGTCAAATAGTCTTATGTACGGATGGCAAACTCCTCCCTACACCAGACAAAATACGCAGGTCTCAAATCTCACACGTCCATCAGAAGAAACGATCAATCAGAAAGAGTATTACAAGTTCTACAGGGTATCAATTACATTTGTTAGGTGCATCTTCATTCATGGCAATGGGGCGTGAGTATATGCTCACCCTCAGGGAGACCCAATGCTTGCTAGTTTTACGTATAGCCTTAAGGCAGTATTTGTTTGAATAAAAAAACAGATAAAATTTTTATTTCCTTGTTTTTTTTACGACTTTTGAGATGACACTTCGTGTGCTGTTTTTCCTTAACTTCGTTTCAAGTTTTATTTCGGAAAGCAATCTCCTTTTCATATTGCAATGTCGGTTTCATTTTCGCTAAATAAAGGGCCAATAGTTAGAATGAATCAATTACAAATCTGGTATATCTTTACTGATATTGGCAAACTAATAATTCCGGATAGACTTAAAGGCTGTTCAGTAGACAGAAAAGAAAGTGCCGAAGTCTCCGTTATGCTACAAGGCTGCATTCACAAATACTTCTTGAGAAAGGAGAGATAATTGACGGTAGGTTTTATTTTTAGCCAAGGTTTCAGAGAACAGAACAGCACTCAAGACAGCTCTTTACAATGGAAGTATGAAAAGATCTTAAAATTTAAATAAAATCATGCTGTGCTACATATATACTTTATAACATGAGTAAATATAAATCATCAAAGATCACTTTGTCGAATGTTTTACTTAGAAAAGAGAGCAGTGACATCGCATTTGTTACTACTTTTGAAAATTGGTGGAACATTTCCTCGCTAAACCAGCCTTGGAAATGTTCCTTTCTCAATTGATGTATTTAATAAAATCATCGGTGGGTAAGCAAATTGCACCAACGTTTTTAATAAAATACCTAATATGATATCTGGACCCTTGGCTTTATTAGCATCTCATGTGTAAGATGTTTGAGAATGTCTACACAAATGGCTACATTGTATGATGCATCATTTGTGACGTCATTAAAAGTGGAACAGCTGTGATTTGGTCGTCTTGAGTGAAAACGGACTGAAACAAAGCATTAAATTAAATTAATCTGCTGGTAAATGTTCTGCTGCATTTTCTGGTATATGTACATTGTTCCTGTTGACAATCGCATGTCTGTCATGAGATTCAATGCCAACATTGACAAATGAATCTTAAATACTTGAATACATGTACAGAATGTTTACATGCCAGGAGTGATATAATAGAGTTCAATTCTGACAAATATTTCTGCTTGTTTATCTATGATACACCTATTGAAGCATTTTTAAAGTCTTTTATATGACAAATTTTATATTATCATCATATTTATTCAGTACTATATGCCACTGGCCTTAATGTACAATTTTCATATTGAAAAGTTACAGTCACTTGAGGTTTCAAATAAAGTTACATTTCTAGTTTCCATCGCCAAGCAGACGCTGACGTTGTTTAAAAGCATGGAATACATATTTTGATAGATTTTGCAAGATGCTTTCATTTTCTGATTGTAGTAATCGACCAAATTTCCATTTGATAGCAGGTGTGTAGTAAAATTGAAACGGGCTCTGATATTTTCATATTAAGTAAAGACCAGGACAAAGTGAAATTCGTCTTCTATATAATTACAGTTAAATGGACACAATCTCTCTTGAAGTGGAATTCCAAGTTCTCTTCCTTTTTGCACTAAAAGATTATGGGATGATACCCGAAGACGGGCTAAAGCCTTGCGATATAAAGTAGTCTGAATAAATTTAAGATATTTCTTACATTTGAAAATATTTTAAAATTTACGTCTGTACGGAGACTACAGATACTCTCTATCTCAGATTGCCATTCTTGCATTGCGATATCACAACACCTTTCTTTAAACTGTTGAAGTAAAAAAGTATAATCGATTGTTTGCTGATTTATCCAGAAGTGACCAAAACCATATTTATACAGCAAATGTTTTAACATATAAAGCCCAACAGTTTACACTTTTTTCTGCTTGATCATACTGGTACTTGAAACAGTCGTGGCCAATTTCAGGGCATTCAGGGTGAAGACATCTTATCAAAAAACGTAAAATTTCCATATCAAGGTAAGTTTTAATGGGATATCTTCCCAATTCTTCTATTACAGAAGAATTTGTTGTGTTCACGTTTACACCTAAGAGAAATTTGCAGAATTTATACTGGATTTTTTCTACATCGGCACAAGCTCGTGTCCCCCAAATAACACCACCGTAAAGGATAGGAAGTATCTTACAATCAAATATGTGAAATGCAATGTTAGGATGAAGCCCATCAAATCTGTATAAAGTGCTCTCAAGATTGTACAAAGCCTTCATGGCTTGATCAGCAATGTGTTTTTGTGCCTGATACAAGACACCTGAACTTGAGAGAATAACCCCTAAATAATTATACTTTGAAACTACTTCAATTTCTTTACATCCCCAGTACCATTTCTCGGTCTTTTTTAAGCGAATTCCTTTTCGTAACACACTTTCTTGCTTTTGCCAAGGTTTACTGTCAATCTCCAACGTTTACAATAATCATAAAGACGGTTAAGGAGTCGCTGCAAACCATTTGGGGTGCTAATAAAAAGAGACAGATCGTCAGCAAGTACAGAAGCTTTAACGTATAAGAGTACACAACAGTTTCTGTACCACATTTCAATGCTTCTTCCAAGTCATTAATATCAAAACAAAACAATGACAATGACAAGGTTGTATATTTAGCGGATGCGTAGACATAATAATTGTTGCATTCAGTGTTGTTTGCTAATAACATGTAATATGCAGAATGTTTAAATTTACGTAAGCTGAGTTAGATTATGTCCCCTCGCCAATTTAGTCAGGTTACCACCCTGTTAAAAACAGATAGTTTTACTTTTGGATTTTCTCTTAACCATAATATATCACCAGAAGTTTCCACTCCGACCGTTTCTACTTTAATTTCCTACAGTAAAACGCTTCATCATAAGTATAATATTTTTGAGTATGGAAGCAATCAAAACCTGCTTCTGCAAGCATTTCTAATGCTCGTTCTCTTCCCCACATCGCCCCGAGTGCCATGCTTTCACCCTCGCCGGCGAGGGACATCGGCACACAGCGGAAAAGACTAGAGGTGTACAGAACTGAAGATAAGGGTGTGTTTATATTGTCAGCAAGCTTGCTATGTGATGCAACATCAACCATAACAAAATAACCGTCGTCCTTCAGAACATCTTTAACCCCTTTCAAAAATAGGTCGGGCCTTGGCAAGTCGTGTACCAAGTCCCTACACCAGACAAGATCGAATTTCAAACTCCAGTCCTCCCATTCTAATGCCTTCATCGCGTCACCGAGGTGGAAAGTGATGTTCGAGAGTTGCATGGATGCTGCGCGAGATTTGGCCATAACGATGGCATTCTCCATCAGGTCGATGCCGTGGAACTCTTTTTCTGGATAATCACGCGCCAAGAGACACAGAGAAGACCCAGTGCCGCACCCTATGTCACAGACAGCCGACGATGTCTCTGGAGATTAAAGAAGAACATAACTAAGACAAGCGAGAAGATTGAACACATTTCAAGGAGGAAACTGTCCATTGACAGGCTGCAAAACAAGCGACAGTGGCCGACAGAGCTTCAGTGTGTTATGTAGAGAATAGCAATTTGTGACACGTTGTGATGAAGAAGGTGGAAATCTTTGACAGCTGACGTCAGGTATCCACCTGACCAAAAATGGCAAAAATAGCCGCACAAATACATAATTTCATCGTGATTTGAATGTATCACATTATTATCATCCCTAGTAAGGGAGCCTTTAGTAATTACAGGGGGTGGACTAGGTAAATTCCGTGCGCATCTGTACCGTAATATGTGAACCTCCCCTATCCTTGTGTCGAAAATGTGACCCTCCCCCGTGTCCGGCATTCTAAAACTACATACTAATAAGTTTAATTGTTATGTACTACCCGTAACACGAAAGCGGAGCGTTTCGACTGTTTGCAACAATCATAAATTGTAGTCCCAGTGAGTGTAAAAGTATACAACGTTTTAATTGTTTTTTACGGTTAGTGCAGTGAGTGGCGACAAAAGTTAAGTTGCTACAATGACAGTTGCCATCAAAACGCTGGTCACAATACCCAGGCCACTCACACGAGTTCAAACAAATACGTTTGCACATACTCCGTCAAAATGTTGCAGGTAAATTTGCTGGGTAGGGAATACCGCTCAGGGAAACCTGTCAGTGAAGAACTAGCTAGTGGATAAGTAACCTCCTTGTGAACCACATCAGACAAAATGGTGGCGACAAATTTACTGGTACCGTGCCGAGAAGGAGATTCAGGATACCGCCAAAAAATTCAAGTTTTCCAGGTACAGTGTAAAAAGGATCTGGGATCGCTAAGTAGAAAATGGAAATTGCACTGCCGTGAAGAAACAAGTCAGATGACACCGGGTACTTCTGGAAAATGACATTGCTTTACTGGAGAATCTAAAGACGGAAGACCCGTCAATCACGTACAGAGCCACGAAACAGCAGCTAGAGAAGTTTTCACCAGCAGTCGCCTTACCTCGACTATGACAGTATGTAGGGCGGTCAAGTGGAATGACTGAATTTTCATTGGACAGTGGGTCGGAAGTCTTTTCCCGCGTGTGGTAAATGCGATAGTGACAATTTGTTGGTTTGCGGGAAACGACTTGATTAACAACAAAGCACGGAGTAAAATATTACAATATGCGTATCAATGCTTTTGCACTACCGTCAAAACAACCAAACGTTGATACTTTTACACTCACTACGTACAAAAGAAATGACTATTGCAAACAGTCGAAACGCTCCGCTTTTGTGTTACGGATAGTATGTTATAGACAGAAATTACAGGGGGGCTGGCATTTTTGGAGGGAGGGTTGCAATTTATCATGCAAGCCTTTTTGAAGGGTCATGCATTTGCGGGAGGTCACCATATTTTGCGCAACTGTAAGGAGGCAAGATGTGGTTGATATATTGTTTCACCCAAAAATATCAAATCATAATACACGGGAGTCTATCAGGCAAATTATTGACCATTTTCCCTCCCCACAACAAGCTATATCTATACATTTATATATGTTTGATAATATAAGTAAATGTACTTTCCTTGAAGTGAGAATTAAAGCGTGCATGTATGTACAAGAAATTGGATATTGGGATTTCATTGAAAATGTTGATTTACTATACATGGTATTATATGAGGAAACTGTGAATATTTTTTTTCCAGTACTGTAACAACATCAAGTAAATCTGTGTATTTATGTATGGTTGATTATTGATATTAATGTATTTGATCAGACTAAGGTGGTTACAAGTGGATATGTGTGCAAGAAAGTGGATTTTGGAATTTCACCAAACTGTTGATTCACTATAGTGTATATGGAAACTATATTAATGTACTTGATTAGACTAGGATGGTTAAGGATGTGTGTGCATGAAATTGGCTTTCGAATTTCACCAAAATGTTGAATTCACTATACATGGTAGTCTATGAGAGAACTATGATCAATTTTTTACCAATATAAAAAATAAAACTAACAATCTCTGCGCATTTATACACATTGGGTAATTGATATATACTTTTTCCTCTTTCCAACATGTTTTTGTCTCTTGTCTTTCATCAGTTGTAACTGTTCAAGGTGTTTAATGTGGGATACTACTGCATCTTTTTTGCCTATGAACAGGGGTACCTAAGAAAGTGTAGCTTTTGAATGAAAACGACAGCTTTGACACCGTGCAGGATAGCTTGGGTAGGGAAACGATAGTTGCTGGAATGGAATCCATAAGTTTGGTCGTTTAAAATGATAGCTTAACATATTTTGATGTTAATGTCGTAAAACAAGATGGCTGACAGCAAAAGCAGTGGAAGCGGCGGAAAGTATTTTACCCCTTTTCTCAACAAAATCACCAAATTCTGTTGTGTAAGATGCCGTGTTCAGAGAGGTTTAGGTTCGATTCCTCTCCCATTTTACAAAACTTGCAGAGAAATCTCCGTTCCCGTTTCGAACTGAACAGGCTATTAGGACGTCCTATTCTAATACATGTAAATGGATTGTGTATGTGATAGTGTATGGAAAAAGTGCTCATGCATACATGGAAGGTAGAGAAGATAACTGCCCATCTTATCTGAAGATAACTTTGAAATCTTAACCCTGGAAAACAGACATTGTCAACATTAACGACTACGTCTTTTCACTATCATATACATTCTAATCCCAGTACATGTATTAGAATAGGACGTCCTGATAGCCTGCCTGTTCAATTCGAAAACGAGAACGGGGATTTCTCTGCAAATTTCGTAAAATCGGTGCAGAAACTTTACAGAAGTGTAATCGAACCTGAGCCTCACTGAACGCGGCATCTTACACTACAGAATTTGGGGATTTTTTGTAGAAAACGGGTGAAATATTGACCGCCACTTCCACTGCTTTTGCTGTCAGCCATCTTGTTTTACGCCATTAACATAATAATAATAATAATTGGTTTATTTACCCGATTTGAAGAAAAAAAAGTTAATTACATGACACATGAACTCGAGAGGGAGAAAATAACAAAGTAGAGGGTAAATGGGGAGTCGGGAAATAGCTTACAGCTAGCCCAAACCCCGTCATGGTACCTTGTCTGAAAAAAACAGTTAGCAAAGGGGGCTCATGATAACAATAACAAATAGTTCTTTAAGTAAATAAAAGAAAAGTGCTGAAATAATTACAATATCGTAGAAGATCACTAAATTACTACATGGCAAAAGTGAAATATGTTACTGATTGATCAAATATTGCCTAAAAGTGTGTTTGAAGTTATGTAGAGAGTTTGTGGACTTTATATGGAAAGGTATGTCATTCCAAACTCTTGCTCCAGAAAAAGAAACAGCAAACTGGCCTGAATTTGTCATTGCATGATATGGACGTAGGTTTTGAAGTTGACAATTTCTAGTATTATAGTCATGACAACTGACACTGAAGTAATCTGATAATGTATGTGGTGAATGCTTGTGAATCAAGCTGTAAACGAAGGTACCTAGAAGGAATTTATGGAGTTTAAAAACATCGAGAATATTAAGTTGAGTGAAACAAGGAGCTGAGTGGTCTGTAGTTGATTTGAACATCATCGTGCGAACAATCATTTTCTGGGCTGCTAAGATACAGTTTAAGCGTGTAGAGTACGTACTTCCCCAGACTTCTAGGCCGTAGCTGATGTGGGGAAGTATAAATGCATTGTACAAAAGTAACAAAATGTGTAAAGGTAAAATGGATCTGAGTCTGTACAAAATTCCACATTTCTTCCGAATAATCTTATTTATCTTATCAATATGTTCAGACCAAGAGAGATGCTTATCCAACAAAATACCCACAAAAGGGGCAACATCAACCTCTCTGATTTGCTCGTCACGGATGTAAACAGAACCCGAGACATTCAGTTTCTTACGTCGGCCTCTAAATATAATAAAATTTGTCTTACTCCTATTTATTGTCAGTTTGTTGGAATCACACCACAATTGTATATCGTTTAAGTAAGATGATACAGCAGTAAGGTCTATAAAATCTGAACCAGAGTAAGTATGAAAAAGATTGGAGTCATCAGCAAATAAACGGAAATCAAAAAAAGGACAAGCATTTGGAAGATCACTTATATAATAAAGTCGGACCCAACACTGATCCTTGGGGTACACCATGATGAATGCTAAATTTCTCTGACACATTGTCATTTAATTGAACAAATTGAGAACGGTTTGATAAATAACTTTGTATCCAGTGTAGGCAGAGGCCCCAAAACCCATAATGCTCAAGTTTTGACAACAAAATGTCATGGTTTATAGTGTCAAAAGCTTTACTAAAGTCGATAAATACCCCTAAAGTAGAATTTCCTTTGTCAATTTCATGTAACAAATAATTTACTAAGTTAATCAAAGATAACTTTGTGCTGTGCTTCTTTCTAAAACCATACTGATGTTTGTACAGTATATTAAAGGTATGAGGTGAGCTGCTTGTTAACTACTTTTTCGATGACTTTGCTGAACAATGATAGTATAGACACTGGTCTGTTATTCCCAACTAGTTCTCGTTCTCCCTTTTTTAACATCAAAATATGTTCCAAGCTATCGTTTTAGATGACCAAACTTACAGATTTCATTCCAGCAACTATCGTTTCCGTACCCAAGCTATCCTGTACGGTGTCAAAACTGTTGTTTTTATTCAAAAGCTACACTTTCTTAGGTACCCCTGATGAAGCTTGTCGATAATGTGTATGTATTTAAAAGAATCAGAATCGGCGATTTCCTTTTCAGGAAATATCAAATGAACATTCAAAGGTTTGTCCGTAAAATCATCTTCTGCTGTGAAGTGTCTGGTCTGCCATTTATATATCATGTAGACCTGCATTATTTAAGAACAATGAAAATGTGTAACTAACAATCTTGTAGTGCTGAACTGGCTTGTCATATAATACGGTATATGGAGTGCAGATAATTACAAGAAGTGTGAGAGATAACGTAATGACCCTATTCTGGTGCACATAATGATGAGGAAAAGGATCGTGATGAATTTTCATTCTCTGAATTTTAAGAGAAGCCAAAAACCAAACTTATCGGTTAAAATCGGACTTCATCATGTACTTAAACTGTTTCGTATGCCAGTAGAATGTGAGTGCGTGTCCTTGAAATCAAGGTTTTCAACACAGAGTATGTATTAGGGTACCACTATAACCCAATTCTACCATTTGAACGAAAGTTGAATTGCGAATAGGAAGTGCAACAGTGGCCGAAATGAGGGGAATTGGAAATAACCAATACTTCAAAATGAACGCGCCAAGTTCTTCTTAAGAATTATGTGTCTCTATGTGTTGTCTGAGAGATAATATATGGTCTAATATGAAAAATATATTTTCACAATTTTTCCTATATTCTGTCCATAATCTGTGCAAATGTTGTTAAGACCGTGTAAATTATTTGCGGGAGAACATTTCCTGATACTAACCAATTGTTCTTTTTATCTCCTCGTAATCTGTGAGATAGTTTGGCGCTTTCCCTCCAAGTCGAATTGAAGACATTGCATCAAAAAACGGAGGGTCCAGTGTATATTTCGAATGTGAGACACCTGTAAGGGAAATAATTAAAATCTTGCGATAAGATTAAACTTTCATGGAGGTAACCAGGGCAAAGAGCAGTTTATGACGTAACACAAGCCAATTACCTTCGGATAATGGGGTTATCGATGTTTAATGTGGATTGTATGCACTCGTTTAAGAGGAAAACGAAGCGATGATTGGCTGATAAGACGAGCAAATATGAGTACATAATCCTGCATTGTAGACCTTGGTAAAGGTCATACCTTTATCACATTTCCTATGGATACAATGTTTTAAATACTATACAAATTTGTATACGTTTATACAGTTAAACAAGCAGATAGCTTAACCAACCCTTGAAGTTCAGAGGATTATCACCAAGCTCGTAATTTTCAAGTTCATTTGGGACGGAGGGTTCATCGATCTCCCTTCCAATGCACTTTGTCAGAAAGTATGAAATGCTAATGCGAATTTCGACTCAAATATACGTTATGGCAATTGTTAAGTATTTGACTCACGATCGACAAGTGACATCTCGCGATAAACAGTTTTGATTTGTACTTAAGGCTTAAGTCCAATTAATAAACAACTTACCCCTTGGTCCGTCCTTCTTAAAGCATTCCATGATATCTTTATACACTTCAGATAGCCATGGGATTCCTTCGCACAACACAGCTGGGGCGCCCTCGCCTTCTGCTGTACAGAGAGCTTTGCGTCTGTCAGGGGGCAAGTAGAACGTATCATTTTCTAAGTCTGCTTCAACGATCCTGGCAACCACCATTGCTCCAAGCCACTCGCGGACGTATCTGGTGAGCAATATTTGGCACAAAATAGAGGGAACAGAGAAAATATTAGAAAATTATAATAGAACGTATTACTACCGTGACCATCATGGGTGGGATATCTAGAATTATCTAGAATGCCTTCACTGCTACCCGCCATTTTTATCGTTCAATCATTGAAAAAATATTTGTGTAGGAATCGTCAATGTCGAGATGGCCATGTTTACAAGGTGTATTGTACTGTATTCGCTAGTTGTTGGCGTGTTGATTCTCTTCATACACTGGGGAACCGTTTCAAATCTTCGTAAAAGACATTCAGCTTGCTTGACGCCCCTGCCTCGCGAACCCCTTTTTGCCACTCGATTAATCTACATCAACCACCTTCTGTAACAGTAATTAAGAAGGTCGGGCAGATTGATTTGAAATTCCAGGATAAGTCAAATTATTCTAACAATATTAAATTAATTATCGTCTGCATAAAGCTTGAACAATGCATCGACAAGAAGGCTAGAACAAAAAGTCATAAAGAGGTTAAGGAGACCTACATCGTAGGCACCGCCCCTGCTGTGCGTTAAAATACGTAGTTTTAAACCATATTTCGGAGAGCAAATGCCATAATGTTGAATGACTCAGTGGCTGCTATATTCAATCTCATTTGGTTCCCTGGCCAACACGAAATATAAGTACGCCAAATATGGTTTCTATATGTCTTTATTTATTTATTTCTCTTTAAATCGGACATCAATTGTCCATAGAAACACTATTACAGAAATGAAAGAATAAACTTAAAGACACTTGGGATAAAGCACCGGTGAGGGTGCTGACAGCCAACCTTATCTCACTAGAATAGAGAATCAATCCAACACTTGCGTAATTCAGATGAGAAATTCAAGCACTGATTCACTTGCTGAATAATTACATTATCACATATAGATATTCGTACCATAAAGCCATACATTTGTTTTCTGAGTAAACTGTCAAAATTATACAGATCGTTTGAAACAAACATGGAACTTGCACTACTGAACTTTCTGTATCCCAGAAAAATACGGGCAGCATTATTATAAGCAACTCTCAGTTTCATCATAGCCCCAAGGGAATATCTAAACCAAAGTGGGGTGAGTAGTTAGTATAATTTTATTTCTGGGACACTTACCTAAAAAAAGCTACAAAATCTCCTCACACCTCCCCAGAACACTACTCACCATCCATGTAGCTCAGTGACCCTGACCTATATATGAACTCACGCAGTGCATTGTCCTGAACTAAGCAGGGAAATTCCCTGCTGAGTCAGGTCACATTCTGAATGAGACTTGCGCAATGCGCTATGACTCACCCCCACTATCAAAACGGAACGACATTCTATTCTCGGATCATTTGTTAGATAGATTCTGACTGTGCTGCAGCTCTGTACAGCTCCTTAAGTGTTCCAGTGCCCATTCTGGAGGTGCTTCTGGATGTAAGTATATACTCGTTTTCTGGTTGTGTGAATTTACTATGTTTTTCCTACACCTATCGGAACGAGATTTTCACCTATTTTATTCCCTCCCATACAGTAACCGTTCCGATCTTGAACACTGTTGCGCAATACCTTTTCAGGCAGGAACTTTCCGGAACTTTCGCAATACCCTTCCAGTTGCTTAGCAACTTGTCATGTGATTTCAGAGGTCTGAGTCTCTACAGTTTTCAGAAAAATTTTCTGTGGAATTTTTTCTGAACGACTCTAGTTAACTTGTTCACCCGATAGATAAAATTTTAGTAATTTCCTCTGAACTTAAAATATGACGAAAGACCATTACTTCAAATAATATGAGACGTTTCAGATGAATGGCACTGATATCTAAAGTGTTCACTCTTTTATCTCTACGTACAAATGTAGTTCCTAAGTCATTCTCTACTCTATTCCCTCCAACAAAACATTCAATACTCATTTCATTGCGATCTTTATCAATACTTATGATAATGTCACAAGATGTTCTGTTATCTGTTTTCATAGCATAATATCCAACCAAATCGTCAAACTCGTCTCCCGTAGCTAACTTTACACATCTAATGAGAACTGTACCATGTTGAAGTATTTTCATATTATCAGTCATCTGTTGATTTACTGTCTGTAAAGTGAGAACAGCTGCCTCATCACCGACACTTTTCAAACCCAGTTTCTTTAAAGTTGTGTCCCAAAATAATCTAACTGGAACTCCGCTAGCTGTATACGAGCAATAATTCTCCCCCTCGTTTATCCACCTTCTTAGTGTATTATCTGCCTTCATTATTGTATTAAGAGGACTAATTTTAAGGTGAATCGGTATACCAAGAAGTGCAATGTATGGATTCGTAGGAGTAAGCCAACTACGAAAATCTAGCAACTTATATTTGTTAACATTGCTATCGAAATAAATAACATTTGGAGTCCCCGGCAGTTCATCAACTCCACCCGCAATTTCACTACCCAATATATCTAAGATGTTACGTGGTACATTATAAGGTCTGAATTTCTGACTAACCGAATCCCACGTCAGAGCAAAAGGAGTAGGATCGTTTGAAGCCTTTGTAGCGTCAATTACAGTTTCATCAATGTCTGTAAGTTCGGAAAATTCTACAGCATGTTCGTGACTTTGTACCGCGGCAGAGGCTAAGACAAAAAGTTTCTCGCGGTCCTTATAACGAAGGACGTAATCCTTATTATGATTACCTGCTATCTTAGTATTATTGTTAACTTTAACATCACTTAAATCTTCAAGCTCAAGATTTTGTACATGAATTGCACCTAGACCGAAGTTACTTGGACCAGACATAATTATCCTATATACAGTGAAAATTAAAATTATATAATACCTTGTAATAATATACAACCATGGCTTCAGCTATAGGAATGACAGTTCTCGGTGCTGTATTAAATGCAACGGCATTCACAGGAGGAAATATTATCGGACAAAAGCTTTCTGGGAATGGTGAGGCTCTTATTGAAGAGAAAATTAGACATGATAAAGCATTAGAAAAATTTGAACATGATCGTACCGTCTGGTCAGAAAAAAGATTACTCCAGGCTGACTGGGAAAGAGAAAATCAGGCAAAGGACGCGCATGCTGCGGCAGAGTTAAGAGATACAGATGCAGAAATCCTAGAAGAAGCAGAAGCGGTGCAAAGCAACTCTACGTCAGGCCGTTCCGAAGGGGCAGTTCAATTCTCAGATTATTATCAGCCCAGTCCTGAGCAAAAGAAATATGAAATGATTTATATTGCTGGAGGATTGGTCGTGGGATGGTTTATGTTACACCGGTAGGATCCTTCGGAACGACTACAATAATTCAATACAAAAGCTAATTGGCCAGTTATTGAAATCGATCATGTTTCCATCCTGATCTGTTATCCAGATACGAATTGAATTCATGTAATCTCCCCCTTTTCTCAATGGCATAGAAATTGCTCCGTTTTTAAAATCGTAAGTAACCTTTTCACTTATCTCTTTTGTATCCCGGACGGGAAGTATTTGTAAACAGTCCGATACTTTCCCCTGTATGTATTCACCCGAACCAAATGAAACATAATTTCCAGTAACATCGACTACATCTGAATGAACTATATATTTAGTGACTGTTAAGAAATCCACTCTCTTCGGACTAATAGTACTTTTTGACACGGGGTTGTCCTCAGGCTTATCTGGAAAGCCGACGAGGTTAGCGAAGTTACCTGTAGCATTGAAAAATACTTTAACATCTTTAGCTAAAGTTAGATAAACGCGGCCTGTCGGCTCATGTTTTTCAAAATTAATTTTCTCCTGCAACCCGAGTGCTTTGTTCAACGTATCGATATTGTAGTTGCCCGGTCGTATTGATTTAACCTGCTTCGGCTCGTCGCCTTCTTGATATTTTAATATACTATTCGTCCCTGTCACGTTATACCATGAATTATAAAGTGAACACTCTAGCAGTCTTATCTTCGTAAACTTTGATACGTCAATGCAAGGGTCGAAATTAATAGTAACTGGTTCGCCCGTTTTGCTTTCAATCCAAATGATCATTGTTGTATGTATTATAATACTACAAAGTAGTATTAATTTTGGCGCCAGAAAAAAGATAGGCCCGCCCCCGGCTTGTTTATTTTCGTCCCTCGGCCTGTTATTCTTTTTCCCGAGCTGACTCATCTAAATACTTGTTATTCTTTCCGTTCTAACTGTAATTATGTGCACATCATATACATGAAAACTAACCCCTGATACTTTTAGCAAAGACCCGGCGCCGATATTTTCGTCTGTAATTTCGGCCAGCCTCTCATTGGCTCCTCTCACTATCTGTCCTTTTAACTTGTTAAGATTAAAATCATTGTTTCTAAATTTCACTTTGACCGGGAATGTAGTTAATGTACAAACTTCGTAATATTCATAATCAGAGTCACGCCGATCATTATACATTCCACCTATTCTTACTTCTTTCAATTCGTAAGAATACTTATTCCTTTCCAGATCTTCGTTAAGATTGATATCGTAGATGTTTGATACATCGTTATCCGGTATATCATATATCATGGTCCATTTCGACATAATGTTTCTAAAGCATATGTTTTTACTTTTTAAATCAATTATCGGCCGTGAGTAATCTATGTACATGAATTTCTAAATAGATCATTCTAAAACTAACCTCTGACACTTTTAGAACAGACCCGGCGCCGATATTTTCATCAGTAATGCCCTCCATCCTACGTTTAGCTTCCGTCACTATTTTTTCCTTCAGGGTATTTAGATCGGCGACTCCCTCCAATTCTTCTATATCGAGCGGGACCGAAACTATAGTATCAACTTCGAAATATTCATCATCTCCGTCGCGCCGATCTTTATATGCTCCGGCTATTTTAACTCTCTCAAATTTATACGAATATTTTTCCCTCTCTAGCGCTTCATTAAGATCTATTCTATAAATGTCTTCTAAATTACGTAATCCATATTCTAAGATATCATATTCCATTTATTCTTGATATATTTACTCCCGTCCTAAAATCATTTCTTCGGGCAATTTCCATCGGCGTGTATGAAATTGTAAATAGTGTAACCGAAATTTAACCCTCGACACTTTTAGTATAGATGACTCGTTAATTTTTCGTCCGTAATATCATCCAGCGTCCATTTAGTTACCATTGCTATTTCGCCCTTAAGATCATTTAGGTCGGTGACCCCCTCCAATTCTTCTATATCGAGCGGGACTGTAACGAAAGTACTAACTTCGTAATATTCATCATCTCCATCGCGCCGGTCTGAATACATTCCGCTCACCGACACTTTGTCAATTTTATAAGTGTAGTTATTTTTATCTAGTTGTTCGTTAAGATCCATATCATAGATTTTTCTGATATCATAGGGAGTCTCATATTCTATAACTTGTTCCATTGTTTTTAGATATATAAGGGGTGGGGTCTAAAATCAATTCTTCGGCCGCGATATACACTGCCCTTAGTTGGCGGCGGGGGAAGCTAACCCTGAATTCAAGCCGAGAGAACGGGTTCGAAGACCACTTTCAAGAAGGGGGGGGTCTAAATGGAGATTTCGGGTTTCGAAAGTGGTGCACGCTGTGAATGGAGAGGAAATACTCGGCACTGATGAACCGCCCTTTCGGAACGCGCTGGCGCGATGAGCTGAACGAATTTTGAAGACAGAAAAAAGAAATACTATCTGATAAAATGGAAAGGTTATCCGGGAGCCGGAGGAAAATGTTATTAGAACTTCGTAAGAACTTCGTAAGTACTTCGTAAGTTCTGTGCTGGTACTTGCGTAAGTACTACGCAAGTACTAACGCAAGTAATTACGAAAGTTATTCAATAAGTACCATGGAGGAAGTCTTAATTTCTTGAAAGAAGAAAGTGCACCCCGCTTCCAACCACCTGGCCAAGTATTTATCATGTACTGTCGTAAGGGGCCCGTTCACTTATTGCATCTTGTTTGGCCGTATGTGGATGAGGTGGTACCTCGGTTCCTGAACATATAAGGTTTGAGATCTTCAAAGCGACTTCTCATGTTGCCATGGTCCGTTCTTTCGAGTCCCCCTTTTTCAGCTTTATCTATAAGTTCTGGTTGAAGTATAATGTACACAACTGACATTAGCCATAGACAAGTAACTTCAAAGTCCCCCCTTTTCATCATATCAAGTGCCCGTAAGTCAAAAGAAGCAACGTAAGCATGCACTGTTTCACAAGCATTAAGAAGTTTGTGTAGGTTCTTTAGTGAGACTCGAGGTTGTTCTAGTTGTTCTTGATTAGGTGGATAGTAAGCTTTTTCAAGTTCCTCCTTGCCGAAACCGTCTATTAAAAATCCCTGGCCACCGCCGCTCCATGCAATTCCAAAGTCAAAAGCTCGTGGATATTCTACTGGTCCGACTGTCTCGGTATCAATTGTTGGATTAAGTATATTCTTGAGAACTTCAGGCGTAAGAGATTGATGAATTACCAAACATGGAAGCCTGTAGTCGTGGCAAATTTCTAAGAAAGTCTGTTTGAACTTGTTGTGAATCTCTTCTAGTTCTTCTAAGGCGGCTATTTCGTACGACCTGGCTCGAGTCAACACATTCCGCCTGCAATAATCCCAAGGCATATCTTTGAATATGATAATGAAACTATGTAAATGGTCAAATGCTCTAGAAACAATCTTTTTTTCTTCTGCTGCCACGCCCCGGATTCTAGAAAAAGTCAGATGTTGAATTATGGAAGAGTCACAAATAATGTAGCGTTCCGAAGGGAGACCCTCCCCCTCCCAGCCTGACATTGTAAACTAAGAGTATGTTCTATAAACTGATTCTGAAAATCAGCAATCGAAACGTGGCGCCCATTATAAAAGTCGGCAATGTTGCTGGAAAAACTAGTGTCAAATTCTGGTACGTGACACGGATCCAAATTTACTGCATCGTAACTCTTACCACTTCCAGTTGGTCCATTTATGAATATGTATGACATTTTTGTGCTATATATAATAGAAAAAAATTTTTAAAATTATTTTTCGTAAAGATATATTACGAAAGACAATGGCAATCCTTTCTATTTCAGATGCAATAAAAATACTTGAAACCGGAGAAGACAATATTCAAATCAGTGACGGCAAACTCATATTTGGTGAATCTTTGGTAGATCCTATTATATATGTAGACAGTGAGCTAGAAGTAGTTTTCAACATCGGACCTAAGTACGGTTCTAAAGATCCTGCTACATGCGATGAAATGTGTGTCCGTTGGCAACCGAGTCTTCAAAAGTTTACCGATCTGATAGTATTCCGTACCTTAGGTGAAAGTTTCGATGCAAGCACTGCTAAAAGTTATGCTGCAAGCCTGGCTGCTCACTCCAAGAATACTACTGGATTTTACAATCCATCTAAAGTGTATCAGAAGCGAGGGAGCGGGGCGCAGCCAGTTGCGTATTTTAAATTTCGGTTTAAAGAGGAGCTCACGATTTTGCTACATGTATTGATATGGTTCAAGAAATTGACTGCGGTTTTAAAGCAGTGAGCCCATTGCCAGTCCGAGAAAATCCTGCTATTGTACCTCGCAATATCAGGAAAGGTAGTAAGATAGAATTCTTAGCATTTAAACCGCGCTTAAATAACGTGCTCTTTCTTTCACTGTTGAGAGGTTATTTTGTGCTGCACCTAATAAACCAGAAATTCAAGATGTGGAAGAACTAGTCGACTTAGAAAGATTAGGCGAGATATATAAACAAATAAATGCTGCCAAAAATATTATAGTGGATTTTGATGAATTAGAATAAATATTTTCTTTTAAGAAAAAATTTATGATATATATAGGACAGTACAATGGATCCAATCGTGAATGAATATAAGATAAACCAATTGGTCGATATACTTGACCTCGATTTAAATAGAGGGCTAGACACTCAGAATTACCTGTATACCATGACTCACACAGATTTAACAGATTCTTCAGGTCAAGGTTTTACTCTAGAAAATCCCTTCGGTAAAAAACCATGGATAGATTTCAATGATCTTAGAGAAGAATTGGTGAAGAAATGGGAGGAGGTGCCGCCGCAGTTTATTCCAAGGAGACTTACTGTGCATTACAGCATAAAAAAACGTCGCTTACGGAGGACATTCAAGGTGTAGTTATAGAAAAAGATTTTTCCTACGAAGTCAAGCGAAGCCAAGGATATCGTCAAGATCGATATTGAAGGTATGGCCAAAGAAAAAAAGATGTATCGTGTTTTTACAGAAATGGAAGTCAAATTTTCAAATCCAAAAGATCAAAGTGTGCAAAATCGCACACACTATGTTAACTATAAGGGGGTATATACACAAAAGATAAGGGAGGGGCGGCAGTGAAAGAACAATTAGTAAAAGACTACAAAAAAATGGCTTGATAAAGCTGAAGCTGTTGAGGTTCAGGCCTAGTTCTCGAGGAGATACTTAATTTTAAAGTAAGACTGGTAGAAGTATACTCGGGGCTGGCGCAGTCCAACTGCCGGAATGGTTGAAAAATAAGAAATGTGTGAGCGATCTGGTTCTACTCAGAGGCGCCGAGAACTGCTTCCAGTATGCCGTCGTGGCAAGTTTAAAGTTGGCCGACCCCCAGTTTCGTAAAAAGAAGGCTGGTAATACCAGAAAGCACTGGAATACGTACACTCCATTTATGACCGATTACTGTTGGGACGGCATTCCATTTCCAACACCCGCCGATGATACTATTTTCGAGCGTTTTGAGCGACAAAATCCGGGCATCAGACTCACAGTATTTCAGATCTACGAGTCCGATCCCGACCCGTCCGGCATAACTGTGTTTTACGGAGCCCCTAACAGAACCCCTCACGGAACGGTTCCGATAGGGGAAGGTGGAACCCGTCCCGGAACCGTCCAGACAGCGAAGATTTTACTAATAGTCGGCGAAGACGGCGGGGCCCACTTCGTACCAATTACTGCGGAAAATCGCCTTCTTAATTCTAATAAAAATAGTAAGAATGTGCACAGACGGAAGTGTATTTGTACGGTTTGTGGAAAAGGATTTGCGTCAACAGGAGAGTTGGAAGAACATGAGATGTATTGTGGAACAGACACTGCCCAGCCAGTTTTTCCTAAGGAAGTATGTCAATTTGAAGGACATCGGAAGAAGGTCCCCGCCCCCTACGTCGTGTATGCAGATACTGAAGCAATTATTGAGCGGGGCACTGGTCGACACATTCCAATTTGTCTTTCGTATGTTATGGTGGAACGGTGGGGACTGGACGGTAAGCCAAAAGTTTATGGTTACAGAACATTCACGGGCCTCTCCTGTGTTACAGACTTTCTAAAAGATATGAAGCGGAGGGCTGAGAATTATTCGAAATCGTATTATTGGAAAATAAAACCGATGAAAGATCCTTCTAATTACAACGATCCAGACTGTATTGCATGTGGAGAGCCGGCAGGATACCAAGACGGAACGACTTTTTATTGTGAAAAGTGCCGCCCGTCGAGAACCATTCCTATCTACTTTCACAACCTCAAGGGATACGATGGTTCTTTTATTTTGAAAGAATTACATGAAATAGATGATGGTTCCGGACCAGAGCCTAAAATCATAGCTAAGACGGGCAATGGTGGAATTATGGGTCTCTCGAAAACATTTATTTTTCACGCCTCAATTGTTGTCGCCGGAGGGGGGAGGGAGATAAAGAAACGTTTCTTTTCTATAAAGTTTATGGACAGTGCTCAGTTGATGATGGGGTCGCTAGCGAAGTTGGCAAAGACTGTGCCGGAGGATGGGTGGACGGTACCACTTTCGTACCCGGACATTCAAAGGGCGAAAGGTTTCTTCCCCTACGAATATTTAGACTCGGTTGACAGACTGGGAGAGGAGGAGCTCCCGGAGAGGGATAAATTTTATAGCGAATTGACGGAAGAGGGGATTTCAGAGTCTGATTACGAACATGCTTTGCGAGTATGGGACGAAGTTGGATGTAAGACGATTCGTGATTATATGGAATTCTATTGTGATACTGACGTTCTACTTCTTGCAAATATATTCGAAAATTTCCGTGACACATGTTTAGAAGCATATAAGTTAGATCCGGCCCATTACATGTCGGCGCCCGGTCTAACATGGGATGCTATGTTACTTTATACAGGTAATAAGTTTGAGCTCATTCAAGATGCTGAGCAGATGAATTTCGTACAGAGGGGAATTCGAGGCGGTATCAGCCAGTGTAATATTCATTATTTACAGACAAATCATCCGGCTTATGCAACAGATGAGATAGGTGGGAACTGGGATCCGGATAAACCATTGTCCGAAATAAAATATCTCGATGCTAATAATCTTTATGGCTGGGCAATGAGTCAACCAATGCCCACGGGCGGACTTCATTGGATGGCGATGGAAGAATTGTTAGAATGGTCTGCTCAGAATGGCGGAGCAGGATTTGATTGGGGACCCGGCGCCACCTTTCCACCAAGTTTTCTAGAAGTAGACTTAGAATATCCGGTCGAATTACATGATGAACACAGCGATCTACCACTTGCGCCGCATCACTATGAATTTCCTGATAGGCAGGGCACTCGACTGATTACAAGTGTGTTGGACAGAGAGAGATACATCTTACACTACAAGTTGCTTGAATTCTATCTTCGGATGGGAATGCGACTGACAAAGGTGCATCGGGTGCTTGCCTTTGAAGAGAGGGGTGTCTCAACAATATATTGACTTTAACACTGAAATGAGGACACAGGGAAAGACAGATTTTGAAAAGAATTTCTATAAGTTGATGAATAACGCGATGTTCGGCAAGACAATAGAAGACGTTCGAAAGTACAGAGATTTTAGATTTGTTTCGGGTAGGAACGGTTCCGGCCATAAAAAGATTCAGAAGTATAATCCAAAGTTGAAACATATAACTACCATAACTTCCGAAGAGGATGGAGATTCCTGCGACAGTGCTCTCCTGGAACTGAAAAGGGATCGATATGAATATAAAAAGCCAGTTTTCATTGGCGCGGCGGTGCTTGAACTTTCTAAGCTGCTAATGTATGAGACGCATTACAATTACTTTCGGACCCAGTTCCCTGGAATACGATTAGCCTACATGGATACTGACAGTTTTGTTTACAGTGTGCCAATACCCTCCCCGGATGTAATTTTCAATGATATAGTTCGAGAAGATGTAGAACAGAATGGTAAGAAGATCGGTGTACGATACTAGTGGGATGCCCGCCAACTTTCCGAAGATTAATAAAAAGGTGATAGGTAAATTTAAAGATGAGTTGAATGGAGAACCTATTCTTGATTTTGTCGGCATACGTTCGAAAGTGTATGCTTTTCGGACTCCAACTTCGGAGACGAAAAAAAATAAAGGGATAAAAGATGTTTGTGTTAGAAAACATTTGAACTTTGAAGACTATAAGGATCTGTTTAAAACTAGGAAGGAGCCCGAGCAGGCACAATTTGTACAGTTTGTACGGAAAAAGGCTGGAGAAATCCGTAGTGAAAAGCGTAGTAAAATTATGATGGCGCCAAATGATATCAAGCGTGTGCAGTTATGCGATCTGGACACGGGCGAATGGTTGGCAGAAACAGATCCGATAGGAATGACCTACGTTACGGTTTAATATTGTAAAGACTTTAATTTACTATTTTCAACAGAGACCTGGGCATCACTGATAACATAAACGTGGGCAAATATATTATCATCGCGAGCGTCGTCGCCAACTTTTACTGAAGTGTCCATTTTTATTATCTCAAGTTGAATTCCATCCTTTGTGTTCATTACTTTAAGACCATTTCCATGAAACTCAATATCTTTAAAACTACGCAGATCGATAAACAGACAAAATTTATTCTTCAAATAATCAACCTCATCTATATCAATTTCACACCAATCTTTATCTTCAGCAAAATACCGTCGCACCTCTCGCCAAATTGTCTTGGTATCATCTTCTGAGCGTACACTTTATTTGCAATGCCTTCGATTGATACAGACACAGATTCAATGGAGGGGTTAAAGAAAAGTTCACTGTTCAGTTCTGTCTGATTCTGATTTTTAGTGAAGAGTATTGCAATACCTCTAATGCTACGTCGTGGTACATTTATATTTTCATTGATAACCGTGGTTGATTCTTTCATCGGGATTGTTCTAAAATAATGTATATGCTCGTAAAGGTAACTTTTTCCACCGTTGTAATAACCAGCAGTTTATCTCGCGAGTTCGGGGTCAGAAATTGTTTCGTATTCCATTTGAATGTTTTTTAATTTATAATTGGGTGTATCAGCACTAGGACTACTGACAAGTAATTGGGAGGCGGGTGCCAACGTAATTTCCCATTCGATATGACTCCCTAACGCTGATGGATATGCAACCCCATGACCTGTTATGAGGGGGTGAGTGAGACGAATAGCATATTTTGTTTTATATGTGTCGAAAAGTAAAAGATCGTCCCATTTTGAAAGCCTGTCGTCATTTGCATCGGCCGCGCCACTTCTCAATTTTCTTAGATTTTCGTTCTGAATTCCGTACAGTGTCATGTTCGTTCTCTCCTTTTTATGTTTGAAGAGATCGCGATAACATTCAATAAGGTTATATTTATTCAAATTGAAAAGTGGCTGACCCTCAAATTTGAGTTCCATACGCTCCACCAAATTTTTTGCAACATTTTGTACTACTCGGTTATCTTCATGTCCCGTTACTTCGAGATCAAAAACCAGGTCGAAAGTATCTGGAACTAGTACTACTCCGCTTTCTAACTTCGGACATCGTATGATAAGTGTCTGGCCTGGATCTGCCTCACTTGGATTATGAGCAATCACATGATGAGTTCTTTCTGACTTCGTTCCCTTCGGTATTCGGTTGCTGAAAGTCGGTAATAATGATCTATCGTACCCCATTTTTCGTGTAATGTATATAGTAGAAGAAAAAAAGAAAATTAATCACATCTTAAGTTTCACTTCGTGTATATAATGACTTAGAAGAAAAATTCAAATCACATCTTTACATAAATATTTCCGTCTGACTGAAAGATAAATCGATTGCCTGTGTCGCGAATCAATCGAAGGACCCAATATTCTTGTAAATGTTGGACTTCCATTTCATCGTCGACGTCAATCTCCTGAAAGACGTTTATGAATTCTAGTCGCTTAAAGAAGTTAGTCTTTTGACATTCCTTCACGAAAGCTAATATGTTATGATACAGATTATCATCTTTGAGTCGGACACCTGGATTTGCTCGAAGGATATGTCGATTTACTCGTCGGAGTTTACACCATTCCAATTCGACAGAGAAACCAAACAGGTCTTTATTTTTAGAAAGAAACTTTGCAATATTCTTTTCACCAAACATGTCGATTCCGTAGGGGGGGTGATATATTAATACATAATTTTATTTATAATGACTAATGTTAATCCAGTTAAAAATATCCATAGCTGTTCTCCAACAAATCCGACCACCGATCCTGCTGTTTTTAATAGAAAACTGACAAGGGAGCCGATTAAACCTGGTATTGCAGCAGCACTTTTTGCGGCCAAGGTTTTTAACCATTCGCCAAATTGCTTTACAATTTCTTTCGCTTTTGTATATACTTTTGGCGGACCTGAACCACCTGTGTTTGCTCCAGTTCCTGCTCCCCCTCCCCCTCCTCCTTTAGTCACAGCCAGGGCAATTGTTGATATTGTCATTCCAAGGGCAGTCAGTATTGCAGCGATTGTAATACCATTTCGTTTAAATAACTCTGTCAACTTCAGCCTGAGTGACAATTCTGGATCGGAAATTACATCACGAAGAGACCTAGTCGTAGCCAGACTTTCACGTGCCCCGCTAATCTTACCATTTTCGTATTCAATTCGATTGTCAATTTTAGCTTCTCTTGTTATGAGTTCAGCTAGTAGTTTCTTGGCTTTTTCTTTTCCTTGGGTGTGATCTTCAGGAATTTCCTTCACTGTTTTTCAACTTCTCTTTCTCTAGCCTTATTTTAACTTTTTCATTGTTAAGGTCGCTAATACGCATATTCGCAATCTTTAATTCATCATTAATAGCTCTATATTCAGGGTTTAGATTGTTCCATTCATCGATTTTATTTTCAAAAGCTTGTATTTTGTGTGCATTACCGGAAGCATCTTGCCGTAAGAATGTCAGTTCATCTTTGTATACACCCATGTCTTCTGGCGTCATCTTCTCAGCTGGTATTTTATCGTTTTTCACATCTTCAGAATACAATGTACGACTCACATATTCGGGCTCTGCGCTGCCCCCCGTCTTACTGTATACTTTTGTTACAAATTCATATCCTCCCGCTTCTTTTTTTACTGTCTTGAGCGATCTAAATCCACGTCCTGTATCTTTTGATAGCCTGAGGTTTTTATAATACAGCTTTCCATTCTCAATCTTTGCATTAGTAATCAATTCAATTCGTGCTGCTTCATCAGTAATATTATTCTCATCTAAGAATTTTTCAGCCATTTGTATTCTAATTTCTACTCTATATCTAGTCGAAGGATCTACCTGCGGGCTCCGCGCGCTTGAGACGGCCTGGGAAGAATCGGCTTCTGCAAAGGTATCATCATCGAAAAAAGTTGTTTCAGCAGTAGCATCATCATCATTTAATTTGCATCATCGAAATCCTGGAGTGGTATATCTTCTCCTCCTTCTGCCATATTGTATTTCTATATTACTACAATTATTTTTTATCATCCCTTACATATACAGTAAAAAAAAAATGCACATCTCAGTTGTTGAAAGCGTTGAACAATTGGCTGATTACATAGAAAGAACAAGTGCTGCATATCGACGAAGTTATAAATTAATGGGTCGAATTGATATGGCTCTTAATATTACTAAAGGAATTCTTGTAAGTTCTGCTGTAATAGCAGCAATTCCTACAGTTCCGGTACTGTTAGCCTTAACTCCTATACCAGGTGTTGTCATTGAGGTAATACAAGGGAAAACTGGAGTATCAAAAAGACGAGAGAAATACAAACATTATTACGTTCAATATAAACAATTGCTTACACAAATACAAGAAAAAGGCTCAATAAAAGAAAACGAGTCAGAACTTATTCAGGACATATTTCATCAGGCATTAGAAATACAAAAACAAGAAGGATTTAGCCCACCTCTGGAAAGATACCTAAGACATTATGGATTAAATGGATATGAAAGTTAGTTAACTAGAGTCGTTCAGAAAAAATTCCACAGAAAATTTTTCTGAAAAACTGTAGAGACTCAGACCTCTGAAACCACATGACAAGTTGCTAAGCAACTGAAGCCCGGTATTGCGAAAGTCCCTACCGGAAAGTCCCTGCTGAAAAGGTATTGCGCAACAGTGTTCAAGATCGGAACGGTTACTGTATGGGAGGGATTAAAATAGGTGAAAATCTCGCTCCGATAGGCGTAGGAAAAACATAGTAAATTCACACAACCAGAAAACGAGTATATACTTACATCCAGAAGCACCTCCAGAATGGGCACTGGAACGGTGCAGAGCTGCAGCACAGTCAGAATCTATCTAACAAATGAGAAAGAATAGAATGTCGTTCCGTTTTGATAGTGGGGGTGAGTCATAACGCATTGCGCAAGTCTCATTCAGAATGTGACCTGACTCAGCAGGGAATTTCCCTGCTTAGTTCAGGACAATGCACTGCTGCGCCAGCTGTTGCGCGTGCGTGAGTTCATATATAGGTCAGGGTCACTTCATAGCTACATGGATGGTGAGTAGTGTTCTGGGGAGGTGTGAGGGGATTTTGTAACTTTTTTAGGTAAGTGTCTCAGAAATAAAATTATACTAACTACTTAGGTGAGATCCGTACAATTGGTAACAATAGGCTTTAAAAATCATACATTTTACCCTTAAAGAACATAGCGAAAATTTCCTCAGAAGCATATTAGCTGAAACATAGAATGATCTCTTTTGACGATCAATATCTGCATCGTCTAAAAAGTGAGACGTTAGAAGACAGCCCAAATACTTCTTAGTTTCTACAAATGCGATTTGTATACCATTTATGTAAACTTTAGGAAAATGTACAACTCTAGATTTGTTAGAGATGACACACAGGCATTCGGTTTTCTTTGTATTGAAAACAATGTCATGAGTGGTACCATAAGAACTACAAATATCTATCAATTTCTGCGTCCCTTTGACAGAAGGACATATCAAGCAAAGTCGTCGGCATACATTAAATGGTTTATAAACGTTCCACCGATATTACAGCCTACTTGAGATTTACAAGCAAAGCACTTAAGTTATCATTATATACATTAAAAAGTTTTGGGGATAGGACACCGCCCTGTCTTACACCATTAGTAACAGTAAATCCAGATGAAATGCAATCACCCCAACGAATAATAATAGATTGCGTCCGATACCAAATGAGTAAAAATCTTACAATATAAATTGGAACCTTGCGAGAAATCAACTTCTTAAACAATGTCCAATGGTTCACGCGATTGAATGCTTTTGAAGCATTTATACTGAGGGAGTCGATATTTAGGAGAGTAATATGACCTAAATCGGCATTCGTTGAGATTTGGCACTGAAATGAACTGGTGACGTCATGCTTGCCATAGACAAATAACAACAGGCGCTTATGGTGGTATAATTTGCTATTTGTTGCCGTAAGATTTATTGAACAATGTCATAGGAGTTTTCGCAGAATATTCAATGTGTTTACAGTGTGAATGGTCCTGGAAATTCCGAGAGGTCCCAGGCGAGAGGGTCTCGGCCATTATTGGTACAGGTGTACCCCAGTGGTATGGAAGACCGGTCACGACATGCGACATGCGAGTTTTTAAACTGCGATCTGCGGTTAGGTTTAGGGTTAGGGCTAGGGTTACTGGTTAGGGTAAGGGTTAGGGGTTAGAGTTAGGGTTAGGGTTAGGGTAGGGTTAGGTTAGTTAGGGTTAGGGGTTAGGGTTAGGGTTAGGGTAGGGTTAGGGGTTAGGGTTAGGGTTAGGTAGCAGATCACAGTTTAAAGACGCAGGTCGCATGTCGCAGGTCGTGACCGGTCTTCCATACGGTGGTGTACCTTGGACAGTTAAACTATAAACGCTCACTTACAGCTTTTTCTTCTACCGATTTAAAAATTCTAAATCAAACCGGATATGTTGACGTCAAATGTCATTATTAAGAATAAAAATGGAGCTAAGGATTCAACATTTCATCAATAGTCCATGGATAAAAGTACTACGTGAGGCGGAAATGCGCACCGAAGGGAGTGCATGCCCTATGGCGCAGACATATTTGACAAACTAGGCCGGTCAACAAGTCAGCGGCGCTTGATTTTTACACGAAGTTCATTTAAAGGGTATCGCCGTTTACACAGTTACGCGTGCATTTTCCATTCTTTTAACCAACCTTCTTTCAGTCCGCAGCATCAGCAATTTCAGTGCAAGTTTGGCTTCTCCTAGTGTGGCCATTGTGTTGAACAGACCAGTAGCAGATCCTGCTGCAATGCCGAGAGCTGTGAAGCCCGATTGTGCGATTTCATTTACACGTTTTTCGATGTCAACTGCAGATAATGATGCATCGTTGTTGGCTTCCATATTTCTAGTTCTTAAGTCTGTTGTAGTTTATATCTCTTTCGTTCAGCAGGCCAGCAAAGTCCACACCACACGTGCACACCTCTTTAAGTTTATTGAACGATCACAGCCCGGGGTCACAATGTGTCACAATGTGTCAGCCCTATAGTTGAGGGCGTGCATTAACACACTTTTGCAATGATCCGAAAGGGTTGTTAAATAGTCTTATGTACAGATGGCAAACGCCTCCCTACATCTGACAAACTACATAGAAGGTTTTTGTTCAAATCTCACACGTTCCCCATCAGGGACAACGATCAGTCTGAAAGAGTATAGCACGTCCTACAGGGTATCAATTACATTCGTTAGGTGGGCATCTTCACTCATGGCAATGGGGCGTGTGTATATGCTAACACCGACCCCAATGCCTGTTAGTTTTACGTACAGCCTTAAGGCGGTATTTTTTAAAGAAAAAAAAAACAGATTATCTTTTATTTCCCTGTCTTTGACGGCTTTTGAGATGACACTTCATGTGCTATTTTTCCTGAACTTGGTTTCAAGTTCTAAGCTATCTTCTTTTCATATTGCAACATCGGTTTCATTTTTGCTACAAAGGGCCAATAGTAGGAATCGATTACAAATCTAGCATCTTTTCTCTGATGTTGGCAAAGTAATAATTCCGGATAGACTTTAAAGAGAAAGTGCCGAAGTTTATTTATTTATTTATTCAAATTTATTTATTTATTTTCGAACCCCAACATTGATGTGATACAGTTTAAAACCATATTCATCCGCACTTACAGTAGGATTTTATTAAAAAATCATATAACATGTTGTTACAGGGAAAGAAATCTAGTTACAACAAATGACACACGACCAGGACAAAGCATTACATCAAAAGCAAACACTGGTAGCTATTATTTTTAACCTCGAAGCAGAAATATTGAAAATTGGCAGACATTGATAAAATACTATTATATATCCTTGAAATGCGATCAAAAAGTGAATTGCTGGTCAATTTAACTCTCCCACCAGGTTCATTAAATGACATTTTCTTTCTAGTTGATCGCCCTGGAATGTGTATATTGAAAATTGGTTGGCAATCAAGAAGGGCATTAATTGATTTGCATAAAAAGACAAGGTCGAAATAAGTGCACCTTATAGACAGCATTGGTATATTAAATATAACACACAGATCATCATATGAATAATCATCAAACCTTACTTTTACAAGATAACACAAATATTAACAAAATTACGATGTACAGCTTCTAGCTTATCTGAGTACACTTTGTCGATACTCGTTATACTGTTCAAAACAACTGAGGCATATTCAAGTTTAGTTCTGAGGAATGTTTTGTAAACCATAAACAATGCATCATGCGAAGTATTCATTATGCTGTAAGGCTGCATTCACAAACACCTCTTTAGAAAGAAGAGATGATTGACGGAGGGTTTTTAAAATATCAAGGGTACATGGGGGTTATTGAAGGGATTTGGGGACTTTTTTATTTATTTATTTTATTTATTTATTTATTCATTCTGACATCCAACAGGCATAGCCCAATAACTGGATGCAAACAGAGAAAAATTAAAACATGAAAAAGACAAATTACAACATGCAGAAACTAATTAAAAAAGGCACTAAACAAGTAACAACAGAGACTGACAAACATCAAAAACTCTCGGTAGTAAAATGACTATCAGCAAGAGATAATAAAACAGATGACACTTGTGTTTTAAAAGCACTAAGACTGGTAAACAAATCAATATCAAAACGATAGACACTATTTAAAAGTGACATTGCCCGAGACGAAAAACAATATTTAGACAGGTTAACGCGGTGATTTGGTGTCCGGAAAAGGTCAGAAGACCTGAGACGCCTTGGGGGCACAAAGAAATTGAAGGAGCTATTAATATCTGGACAATCGGTAATGAAATTGACACACTTGTGAATAAAACAAAGATCTAAAACTTGACGACGAATAAAAAGAGGCGAAAGTTTAAAATAAGAACAGAATGTAAAATAATTATCAACATTGTACTCCATACCCTCCTTAAAACAAAGAAATTTAATAAATTTCTTCTGAACTCGTTCAATTTTTTCAATGTACGACTTCTGGACCGGGTGTGGAGACCACACTACCGAACAATACTCAAGGATACTCCTAACAAGTGCAATGTAAATACTTTTGATGGCAGTGGTATTAGTGAAGTCGCAGCAAGTCCGTTTAATAAAACCGACCAATTGATGTGCTCTTTTGATTGTGCAATTGATGTGTTGTACAAAGCTTAGATTTTTGGAGAAATAAACACCAAGATCCTTGATGACATCAACACGTGTGATTGATTGCTTATAAAGCTTATAATTGGAATGAACCGGAATAAGCTTGTTGGAGAATGAAATAACAAAACATTTTTTAAAATTTAATTTAACTTTCCATGCTTTGCACCAATTACCAACAAGAGAGATATCTGATTGCAGTAGCCTGCAATCCGATTCAGTTTTGATGATCCGAGAAAATTTCGAATCGTCGAAATTAAAGGAGACTCGAAACGAAACTGTCTCTGATTGATATTAAAACGTTTTGGTTTGTCTCTTAAATGAAAAGCCACAAAAATATCATTTCTCTGTTGTGTTTATTGTTACGAATACATACCCAAACATACAGGTACTTTCTCACACCCATATATAGGCATCAGTCTAGATCACATGGAACTGCTCCAGCCTCTTTGTTCTATTTGACGACTGAAACATTCTAAAAATTGAATTTAAGTCCTGACTAGAATCCATTTGAAAATGTAATCAATAACAATGATTATGGTGTACACACTTATACAGAATATTTTGCCATGCTGTGGGGATTAGAACAGGAAACTGCAGTTGATACAGAAAAAAACAAAATAAACCATTGGTCAATGGTACGGCTAATATCCATTTTATATAATTACATTTATGTTCTTTATCTTCAGTTTTCCTGACAGGTGAGGGAAGTAATCCTGTTTCCAAACCTTTTTTTTATTTGGTCGGTTTTTTTTCTGTATTACAAGATGAAGTTTTCCTGTGAGAGTAAATATGTCAAACAGCGCAATTCTTCCTTGGAAGAGAAACACACAGAGACACACAGAGACACACCCACATATACACACACACACAAAATCTGCCCATTCCGAAACACGCTAGTTTTATTTTGAAGGGAGTTTCAAAGAAACCTCAAGAAGTTATAGCAAGTCAGGGAGATTGCTTTGAACTCGTTTTGTGTTTGTTAGGAGAGGCATTTGAAAAAGGGAACTTTTTTACTTTCCCCAGAGGTGTTTGTGAGTACAGCCTTACAAATTTTATTGATGAATGGTCGTCGCTACCCCACATACATTGACAATGATACGCGAGAGGACCGTGCATCGATGGTCAGTATCTTTTATGATTTACCTTTTTTTGGCTTATTTTGACGATCTCTGTGTAGATGAGATTTTCACCGTCTTCTTTTTATGAAAGTCAAGCGCTTCATTTTCCCATTGATTCAACACAGACATGGCCACCATTTTGAATTCCAAATATTGTTAAATTTAAGGTAACTACGGTGGTCTGAAAGTAGGACAGGTGTGCAAAATTTTGCCAGATTCATCAAAGCAGAGATTCTTGAGATTTTATATAATATCTGGTGGAAAATTTGTGTGAAAACATCATGTCAAGATAAGAATAGCGACGTTGCTCCAAGGTCGGCAATTTAAACATCATAATGCAGTCAGCTTCGTGTTGGTCATGATATTAATTATGACTTTTTGAAACACAAATATTTTATGAATTTAAGTCGACTATTTTCCAGTCATTCCATATTTTTTGCCAAGGTTGCAGAGAGCAGAAAATACTCAAGACAGCTCTTTACAAGGGAAGTATGAAGAGATCTGAAAGTTTGAACCTTAGTAAAATTTTAATAAAATCATGCTGTGCTGCATGTATACTTTATAACATGATTAAATATAAATCATCAAAGATCTCTTTTTCGAAAGCTTTACTTAGAAAAGAGAGAGAAGTGATACTGGTCTATACTTGGTGACATCACATTTGTTACTACTTTTGATAATTGGTAGAACATTTTCTTGCCTGAGCAGGCTTGGAAATGTTCCTTTCTCAACTGATGTATTTAATAAAATCATCAGTGGGTAAACAACTTGTTTGCACAAGGGTTTTAATAAAATACCCGTATTATGTATCTGGACCCTTAGCTTTATTAGCATCTCATGTGTAAGATGTTTGAGAATGTCTACACAAATGGCTACATTGTATGATGCATCATTTGTGACGTCATTCAAAAAGTGGAACAGCTGTGATTTGGTTCTTGCTCGAAAACGCGTTGAAACCAAGCATTAAATTAAATAAATCTGCTGGCACATTTTCTGCTGCATTTTCTGGTATATGTACATTGTTTCCTGTTGACAATCACATGTCTGTCATGAGATTCAATGCCAACATTGACAAATGAACCTTAAATACTTTAATACATGTACAGAATGTTTACATGCCAGGAGTGATATAATAAAGTTCAATTCTGAAAAATATTTCTGCTTGTTTATCTATGATACACCTATTGAGACTTTTTAAACAGTCTTTTGAATGACAAATGTTTTATATAAAGTCCAAAAGAAAGGCGGAATCATTGTTAAGAAGATCACAGCTCAGTAAAGGTATTGCAAAGCGCTTGCTAGAATGTGTGAAGAAAGAGTTTGGAAAGTTTGAACAATGTTGTATATTTAAATAATAACACATGAGAGCGAGGGCAATATCACGATTTATTGCCTGCCCAAGGGATGGTGGTCATGATCGAAATACTGATGATGCCCGAGCCGTAGGCGAGGGCATCATCAGTATTTCGATCATGACCACCAGCCCGAGGGCAGGCAAAAAATCGTGATATTGCCCTAGCTGTCATGTGTTATTATTTTTATTACACCGAACAAGCAAACATGCAAAGAAACTAAAACACAAAGACTTCTTCGAGTACAGTTCGCCTTCGGAGTCCGCACCTCAGCGTAAAATGTTGTCAGTGCCGAGTCTAGGGTTGCCGCTAAAGTTTGCCGATCTCCTCGGTGGCGTATCCAAATTTGTTGCTTGCATAGTCGCTGAACACAAAAATTGCATTCCTTGTCGCCATTTTCGTTCGTTTGCTGTTTACTTGCATCAAAATATCGTCTAACTGTGCCGGTGACAGCTCTGCATGACGTTCCGCAACTGCAAAGTACAACAAGCGAACGACAATTTGTTTTGCGCAGAAAGGATGCGCAGTAAGTAAAATGACGTCATCCATGTAATATCAAATGCAGAGGGCATCATCAAGTTCGCAGAGGGCATCATCACATTCGCAGAGGGCATCATCACGTTCTTTTACATGTCACGTGAGTCATGTTTAACCAATGGCAGCGCACGCTGAATGAGTGAGGTGTAATAAACACTATTATATTATTATTGTACTTGGGCCTCAGCCCAAGTACATTTGTTTTCATTCCGTGGGAAAAAACTCTGTAAGGTATAACCATTTCTGGCTGAGACCAGGGAGGGCAAAATGTATTGGCTTCATCTTTCTTGGCATAATAAATGGCATAATGATGTTAACTGAATGGAAGTGCTGCTCTCACCCAGTCTTGAATAAGTGAGATGTGAATATAAATGCTTCTCTATCTGAGTTTTTGCCATAAAATATTCTGAATATAATCAAAATGTGCATCGAAATGCAACAATTAATGCACCCTCCGTTTCCTAGGCGATGGCACGACCCTTGCTACACCCACTGGACGAGCCAAAGTGGGAGGGTAATTTCGGTTTGGTCGAACAGGAGGGCTCGAGACCAGAATTTAACATTTAAACTTGAAACATGTTTAATCACTGACAAGATGTGGATTAGTGTTAATCAAAGTGAAAGTTTGAAAAGGAAAGGTTTATATCCCGGACACAATGAAAAACATTACGACTGGAAACTGTACCCCAGTTGAGAATAGTAATGCCCACAACGATGGAGAACACTTATCCTTGAGCTGAGAAAACCAGACCATCATTTCGAAATAGAGCTGCAGATTCGAGAAGCTCGTTAAAAATAGCTACTAGTTACGTAACACCCCATAAAGGGGTGGTTTCGAGACTTGAGGGCAAATTTCGCCTCCTTCATTTAGAAATCGTACGTTTGTTTTTCGAGGGGAACACATCATTTGACACAAAATTTGCATGAAAAGGGTCGCCAGTAAGCACGTGGTCAAATCTGGCATAAGAAACAATATAAAATGTTGGGTAAAGCCAGTCCAAAATAAACTGATTTGAACTTTTGTGTTTTGTAATTTATACCACTGCAGTAACATGATTTTTTTTGACAACATCACACAATGTAATACGTTTTGAAACTGAATACTCCGACGTATTCTGTGTCCCCTTTGCTAAAAAATACGGTATGCCGATTACCGTATAAGGAGATGATGACGTCAAGACAGATTTGTAGTGCGTTTGGTCTTGGATGGTGCACGAAGCTGAGTTTTGTCGAGGTAGCTTGTGTATTTATTCCTAAATGGGAGAAATTAGGGTCGATCTAAAAGAAGGCCGAAGAATGTTATGATACTCTAAGCGAGCTGAACTCCAATGCGAATGGTTGGATAATTTGGAGGATGTCTAGAATGATCTCGTCTCATTAAGATTATTTGGCGGTCAGTATTGAATTTCAACTGCGTCACAAGTTTGCGAAATGAGTATTCCGTTGAACGGTCAACGAACGATATTTTAGAAATCTGGAGACATGGCACATCGCATTTTTATTTTAATATTTTATATTTTACAAAAGATGTAAGAAGCAATGATTTTGTCGAAAATTCTGAAAAAAATATAGGAAGATTTGATCGCGAACACATTTTCACATGGGGTCAACATGGGTTCGCAGCCATGTTGCCTCAAAACTTATTTCTGTCGGCACTCAAAACTCAAAAATGTCGGATATGAACCTGAAAAGTCGATGTAATTTTGTCAAACTTCAGCGAAATTTCAGCCTGTACAAGATTTCATCTAGGTAAGGTAAATTTACTGAAATTTGATCGACAAATAATCCTGAGCTTGAACGTGACAGCTCGCCTTCTCCGGGAAGTCATGCATCCGGCCAGCTGCCCATATGGCCGGGTGCATGAGATTGTTTTCAAGCGACGGCGGCAGACCGTACGGGGCTCTGGATATGAACCTACCGCCGGTGTAGCTGTAATAACTGTTGCGTTGTTTTTAATCCCCACGGATGAAGTCCGAGGGGACTTATAGGTTTGGTCATGTCCGTGCGTCCGTCCGTCCGTTCACGCAGATATCTCAGACATGCTCTGGTCAATTTCTTTTAAACTTTGCACAAAAAAAGTACCCCACCCCATACAGATGCACGTCGATTTGTTTTACAATGCTATCAAATTTGGCCGTGTTAGAGGACTTTTTAGTTTACACCTCCATAGACTCCTATGTATAAGGCAGTTCTCCATAGACTCCCATATGTATAAGGCCAAGAAAAATAAAAATGTAGTTTCTCATCGTATTCATATTGCCTAAAGGATGCAGTGACACAGTTTTTTGTCCCCACGGATAAAGTCCAGGGGGCTTATAGATTGGGTCATGTCCGTCCGTGAGTCCATCAGTGAGTCCATCGGTTAACGCAGATATCTCAGACATTTTGACAAAATATCATGTGACCTTGGTGACATTGGACCTCAAATATACATATTTGTCCACAACTCAGTAACCACAAGTGCTACACCCTTCATATTTGGTATGATGGGACACCTTATGACACCACATATTGTACCTTATTAATTATGTGCATATCTAATTTTGAGCGAGCCAATAGAGCTACAGGTCTGATTTTTGGTATATAGGAATAACTTAGCAATACAATTATTTTGACAAAATGTCATGTGACCTCAATGACCTTTGACCTCAAATATACATATTTGTCCACAACTCAGTAACCACAAGTGCTACACCCTTCATATTTGGTATGAAGGGACACCTTATGACACCACATATTGTGTACCTCATTAATTATGCACATATCTAATTCTGAGCAAGCCAATAGAGCTGGATGTCCGATTTTTGGTATATAGGGATAACTATAGGGTAGAAATTTTTTGACAAAATGTCATGTGACCTCGATGACCTTTTACCTTAAATATACGTTTATGCGAATAAATAAGTAACCACAAAGGCTATGTTCTTTATATTTAGTAGGATAGGTGACCTTATGACAACACACGCTTTACCTCATTAATTATGCACATATCTAATTCTGGGCAAGCGAATAGAGCTAGAGGTCTGATTTTTGGCATATAGGGATTAATTAGCAATACAATATTTTTTTCAAAATGTCACGTGACCTTGCACTGATCAAAATGCAAAATGCTTGATATACAACAATATATACACATATACTGATTCTGTACATGTGTCAAATACATTAAGTATACAGTACGTATGCTAATAAAATGCAAAACTACAGTGTACACTTAGTGTGCAAAGATCTGCATTACGTATACTCATGATCTTCATAGAAATACGCTACACATATCAGCGTATTGGAATGTTCCATATACAAAGATATACGCTGCATATGCAATTAGTATTGTGTTCCATATACGTCAATATACGTAAATATGCTAAGCGCATATAAAGCATTTTGTCCAGTGTTGATGACCTTGACCTTGATTATACATATATATGTCTAACTCAGTAATCACACGTTCTATACCCTTCAATTTCTATATGATATTAGACCCTAAGATGTCACATCTTGTACCTCATTTATTATGCACATATGTATTTCTTGGCTGGACAGTACAGCTAGAGGTCTGATCTTTTTTCCCGATTTAGAACCAGAACTTAGACATGCCTCATGTTTCAAATTGGGAACAACAACATAGACCTATGTGCCCATAGATCTCAACATGTACACTTCAGTGATACTTCTTAATGACCACATTTCCCTGCCCCATCAAGACTAATACTCCTATTACAAGTGGGGACTATGTCATTGTCAATGACTCGTTTTACAACAGCTTGCATGCATGCATGCATGCAATCACTTCAGAATCTGCGTCTGGATACACCAAATTAGTGCTAACTCTGCCATTTCCTGACAGTATTTTAATCAATAATCCTGCAGTGTTTAACAAAGCAAGTCTACCAATTGTAAAAATGCAGTGTAATCTGTTGTGGTGACATTTTGCTAATTGTCATAAAAATAACCTTAAAAGCCAATTATGTTGTGTTTTTCACTTCCTCTCATTGTTCATATAGAATGGCAAATTAACCATGTTTCACTGACAATTTCCATTCAAACAACTATTCAACTTGTATAGATAATGAATGTTTGATAAACGTGTTCAATAGTTTCATACATGTGTAGGTTACCACTCGTTTAGTGGATAAATCTTGTATTTTTTCCAAACCCAATTGTCAAGCGAGTTACGTGAAATAAGTGCACATGTTTTTTGATAATATAGTTAATTCAGTTGTGTTTTTAATGTTACCTCAGGAAAAAACTCGCAAGTTGTGTTATTTTCAAAAAGGTTTCCAGATTGTGCTTCGATTTCTGGTGCTATGTTTGACACTTGATTAACAGTTCAAAAGTTTGTCTAGCAGTTCATAGATTAGTAGGTTATATCAAACACTCATTAAGTTGATGCAAATTTTGCACAACTTTTGAGAATATTTTATGATTTTATTATTATATTAAAGTTAGTTCATGGAAATGTTCTGACTCTGCGATGTTTATTCAAGTATAATTATCCATTGAGTTGAACTACATGGATAGATTTCTGTAAGGCAACCGGTTCTCCTCCCAAATATGGCCACAGTACTGCCATACAATTATGATGGTGCACGTGCAATTTTTCCATCTTTACAAATAAAACATGGTGCAACCTACTTCAGGATGGGACAAGCGAAATTTATAGATAGCAATGAATATCTGCGAAAATTAAATGGTAACTTGAGGTTGGTTAAATTTTGCAGTTACCTCTCAGGCCCTTTAACTGGCTCTAATAAAATCCTGTAATGTTGAGTTTGCTTCCCAATGCCAGAACAATTCACTTAGGGACGCACCATTAGACTTTGTGAGGGGGTGGTCACGATCGGATTCTGAAATCTCCACCATAATATAGTTAAACAAACCATGTTATTTGTGCACATATTAATATTTATTTGACATCTACCATCGAGAACAAAAGAAATTTGCTGTAATTTGAATATTTAAGGAGTTAAAGCAATTTCCACTATTAATAAAGAACCCCTGCCTCAAACTCCACAAAAGTTGCTAGACATATTTTGCCATTGCCATGCCATTGCTTCGTTTAATAACCAGTTAATCAAATGCCTAATTGACAGGAGGAAATTCGAGTCCATATTTGAATACTAGTATATATTGTCCTCAAAATTACTATATCACGGCCCAAGTACTCATTGCCTTCAGCAATACTGCCTTGTTATTATTATTATTATTATTATTATTATTATTATTATTATTATTAAAAATTCTTGAAAAACGCACTACACATACGTCACAGTGCGCTGTACAGAACACACAAAAGAATAAGCGATTTTACAAAATACAAGTGTCAGGGATAAAACGCACCACACGAGCAGTCCTGCGGTGAAGAAAATGTACCGCAAAGCATAAACAAATCACTGATGAT
This sequence comes from Ptychodera flava, assembly GCF_041260155.1. NCBI lineage: Eukaryota > Metazoa > Hemichordata > Enteropneusta > Ptychoderidae > Ptychodera > Ptychodera flava. The sequence goes on along the minus strand of NC_091944.1, from coordinate 31,852,178 downwards.
ACAGATTAAAAAGATAGGTTTTCAAACCGCGTTTAAAAGACTCAACATTTCTTGCAGTACGAATCTCTACAGGCAACATATTCCACAACGATGGCGCACACACTGAAAAGGCTCTCTGGCCGTATGCTTTACTGAATTTTCCGCGAGGTGGAATCAGACGCAACTTGTCTGCAGAACGGAGATCTCTGGAAGGAACATATTGCTCTATCAGCTTTGTCAAATACACAGGTGCAAAGCCTCTGATCAATTTAAAAGTAATTAACATAATCTTGAACTTAATACGTGCTTCAACAGGCAACCAATGTAAATCAACTAGTACAGGTGTAATATGATCAAATTTGCGGGAACGGCTGACTAAACGTGCTGCGGCATTTTGAAGAGATTGCAAACGGTGGAGCTGATCTTTGTAATTAATTCCATACAAGAGACTATTACAATAATCTAACTGAGATGTTACAAATGCGTGGATCAATGTCTCGGTAGTGTCCTGATCGAGAAGGTTACGGATCTTGCCAATTCTATAATGAGTAGTAGCCATTTCTACAAACGTGATTTATATGATCAGACATAGCACCATTCCTGTTTAGAATCGTGCCAAGATTACGTACAGAGTTTGAAGGGATGACATCAGTGTCGCCGATCCTTAGGCTAGATAGTCCCGTCGCATCAGATTTCAAGCGTGACGAGAAATGGACCACTTCAGTTTTGTCATCGTTCAGAATGAGTAAATTTGACTTCATCCAGCTACGTACATCGTCGATACATTCCTGAAGAGAGGCGAGTACGTCATCCGGTTGCCTACAAATAACATAGACTTGGGTGTCGTCTGCGTACATCATACAATCCAGACCATGGCCTTCGATGATATCCTCTAAAGGTGATGTATATAGTGTGAAAAGGATTGGCCCGAGTACCGATCCCTGTGGCACACCATACTTCATTGTCGAACTGGACGATGTTACATTGCCGACTTTGACACACTGATTGCGATCTGACAAATATGATCGGAACCAGGACAGCGCGGTGCCAGTTATGCCAAATCTTGATTGCAGTCTGTGTAATAGTCGCGCCAGCGGCTTACTGACTACGCATGCGCTTATTCATAATATACTATGCGAGTAACCGGAAGTGTACCCTTCTTCTTGGGCGCCGCCATGTTTTTTTTTTGAGTACTCGTAAATAAACAAATACGAAACAAATTACTATGATATAACATGCCTTTTATGAAATATACCTCTTTTATTAGCCAGTAAATGTTATTATACACCTTGTCGCTGATACAAAGCATCGTTGATATAGATAAACGGAGAAACTGTCGTGCATATGAACGGGGGGCATACGCAAAGAATGCTGGGATTGAATTATAGAAGAGCGCCCCCTGTGTCAATAATTAGATTCAAAAATTGCCAGTTTTTAGACGGAACGCTATAGTTTTCAGCTTGCAAGTGGAAGGTGGGCAGTGCGGTTACCATTGCAATGCTAATTATTGCATAATACGTCCCTTGTTTAACGCCATAGGCTGTTATCATTGTAAAAATTGCCAATTTTTGTCCAAAATTTTTACACGCTACAGAAATTCTATATACCTGCCCTGCTGCTAGCTCTGCATGGCAGGGCTGTGTGTTACCGGCGTTACACTGCCTCCCACCACACACAGCCCTGCCATGCAGAGCTACCCTGCTGCAGGGTTTGACGTCGTGTAAGTACGTGAACTGTTTTCATCAGAGGGAAACTGGGCATAGTTGTCATATAAACGTTTATGAAGTAACAATTACAGTTTATCATGAATCAATACAAATAACATTGCCAATCTTAACCCCTGGCGCGACACCAAGGGCTGAGCCCTATATTAGAATGTCATGATCGATCGTATCGAACGCAGCCGACAAATCCAACATGATGAGAATGACGTCCATTCTATCGTTTAGGGCGCGCATGATGTCATTATGGACCCGCAATAGAGCTGTTTCGGTGCTGTGGTTAGGACGGTATGCACTTGGCGCTTTGAGAACAGATCAAACCTGGTAAGATGGCTATGTAGTTGCTGTGCAACAATTCTTTCAAGAACTTTTGAAGAAATGTAAGATTAGACACCGGTCTATAGCTCTTCAGCATGTTTTTGTCCAGGTCCGGTTTTTTCAGGAGTGGCCGAATAATGGCGGATTTGAAGTGAGTTGGGACAATGCCTGTCCGGAGCGAGCAATTAAACACCTCACTCATTCAGCATGCACTGCCATTGGTTAAACACGACTCACGTGACATGTAAAAGAACGTGATGATGCCTTCTGCGAATGTTATGATGCCCTCTGCGAACTTGATGATGCCCTCTGCATTAGATATTACATGGATGACCTCCTTTTACTTACTGCGCTTCCTTTCTGCGCATAACAAATTGTCGTTCGCTGTACTTGCAGTCGGCAAGTATGGCTGCGAAACGTCATGCAGAGCTGTCACCGGCACTGTTAGACGATATTTTGATGCAAGTAAACAGCAAACAAACGAAGTTGGCAACAAGGAATGCAATTCTGTGTTCAGCGACTACGCAAGCAACAAATTTGGATACGCCACCGAGGAGATCGGCACCTTTCAGCGGCAACCTTAGACTTGGCACTGACAACATTTTACGCTGAGGTCCGGACTCAGAAGGCGAACTGTACTCGAAGAAGTCTTTGTGTTTTTGTTATTATTTAACTATGATTATATCCGTACATTCTGGGTTAACAGAAAGCTAGGTTGCTCATCATAACCTTCGTGAGTACTTATGTGAGGTGACCACATCACAGTCACAAGGAAAAATTGAACCCAATCATGATACATTCTGACATCGGACTTGTCATAGGAAAGTGAAAAGCTTTTCAAAATGCATGAGAGAAACGAAAAAAACAATTCAAAAATGAGTAAATAGTTGCAATTGGCAGGAAGTTTCATAGGTATTAATTATGAAATGATTTTATTCTGTATAAATGCGGGAAAAGCTTCCCTAAGTTCTGGATGTCAATACAAATGTTGTATTTTTATTGTTGGGAAAAGGAAAAATAGAAACGTCACCCTTTGCATTGTTCACTTTCGTTTTCTGGGCTGAAAGACATGTTTTCGTAAGCAAAAGAATTTTGTTTAACATGTACTTAGTATCTGATTCCTTGGCGTTGCCATTGACAATAATGACCATATTTATATCAGCATCATTGTCTTTTGTGCATTCGTCCTCGATGGGCTTGTGATCTACAGGTGGTTGGTCGTCCTTCTCATGTCTACAGCTGTTGCAGCACTTGCACTTGGCTGTGCACTTTCTGCAAGCGCTTCTGCCTCCAATAATCAGTTGGTCGTAGGGCTCCAGCGACCGCATCCACTTCGGGAGAAATTCCAAGTCCTCAGTTTCTTCGGCAAACAGCGCGGGAATTTCGCCTGAATAAAATTCATAACTCCGACTACGACTATAATGAAGAGAATAATTGCGCTGAATAGATAGACCCACTGGGATCCAGCGAACGACAGCCCGAGAATAATCAGTGGCAGTATGATGAAAACGGTTAAAATGTAAAGCAAAGAAAACCAACGGTATTCTGCAGCTGTTGTTCCGAAGTATTTAGCGCCCGCAATCGGCGGTTTCCGCGTAGCAGGTATAGGATACCAACAGAGGATACCCGTTATATTGAAGAACAGGTGACACAGTGCGATTTGGACGCCTTCTACGAAATCCACTGATTCGGAGCTGGCGAATGCCGCCAAAAGGCCAGTGCAGGTCGTTCCCAAGTTTGCTCCCAGGGTCAGTGGATACATACGCTTTATAGTGATGACGCGCATGCCCACTAATGGCGTTATCATCGACGTGAAAACCGAGCTGCTTTGAACCGCAATTGTCAGCACCATTCGATCAAGATGGCGACGTAACCGGTCAGCCACGACAGGCGACCAGGGAAGTTTGCGTTCAAAATTTTGACGGTGATAGCGGCGGCACTGCCTCTTATCATGCTCTGTAGTGTTTTCACCAGGCCGAATAAAACCAGCATCAGTAATACCAAGGAGAATACAAGAGAATGAGTCCAATTATTTCATCTGCCAGCTCCGAGTAGGCAAACAAGTGATTACCTATCAAGAGAATGAATACAAGTATATCTTTAATCATGTGATCGATATGAGGTCACATAGTTGTTGACGTTTAGTTGAAATACTTTTAAATTTTTCACAGTGTTAAGCGAAATGGATAAAAGCAACCCGATTAATTTGTTATGTGTCGATCATGGTTCCTCTCAGCTCAGGTTCAGCTTCAATATCCATTGATGACGTCAAAAACAAAACCGTTACTTGAGCAATGATAGTGTTTTAACATTTAACATTTGAAGCTCTTTCAGTCGTCACGTGTCATTCGTCCAAAATATGAACTTAAAGGTTTTATTCGTAATGATTTCACCGTGTTCTGGACATGTCAAAGTTATCAACAACGTCATGTGGTTGGGTGAAGTTCAAGTCCTGAATACGTGGATAGTTTTAGGATGACATGGCAGTATCATGAGAAATAACTTTGCAGCGAGTAAATACAAAGGTATATAAAATTTACTCACATCTTTCTATGTAGACGGTGTAGTTGTAAACTTCGGTTTCTTCAACAATAGTGTAATTAGTACCGTTGATAACTTCATAGGTTGTCTGGTTGGCCATGCAGAACACGTCCTCTGTTTCACACCATCGTTTAACAAGGCTTTCCTCGCCTGGTTGGGTCAGACCTAGGGCTACCCTCTCCAGTGCGTCCCTATCAACCTATGTAACGGACAAGGGGGAAACGTCAATAATGTCGTTTTCCATTTTAGGGCTTCATTAGTGATAAAGATAATCACGAACAGGGTTGTTGACAAGAGTATCATACTAAATGAGTTGTGCTGTGCAAGCAAAATAGACTCAAAATGATTAAAATTTTGTATAGCGACATATTATTAAGTCCTTGTATCTTTATTGGTGAAGAATAGAAGTTTATATTCTTTGTTTGTGTTCACGTTTTTCTCCACTGCAATTAGTGTGCAAGGTCATGTCAATATGAAGTACAATTTAAAATTTGTGATATTTCAGCTTTTAATTCCCAATGTCCTCCAGGATAAAATTTATGATGAGTTACATTATTTGGCCTTTTAAAACTTCAAATTAAGCCTACGAACGATTTTACATTTAACTTTCATCGTTTATTTGTATTCAATGTCGCTATTGTCGTTAAGTCTTTGCTTATGTTCACGAATATACGTTTTACGGTATCATTTCGGATGCAGACCCTCGTTGCCGTATGTTCAACATTGTTAAGCAGAACGGCTTTTATCAAATCTGTCCGTATTATGTGGACATAGACATTATGTAGACATAGAGAATTCTGACCGATTCAATGAATCTCTTAAACGATGAAACACTCTAGGCACTGAAAAGGGAAATCCTTGTCTGTGCTCTAGGCGACTCTAACTTTTATGAAAAGATTATACTCTTTTCTTTTTTCATTGACAATTATTTCCCGTTCCTTGTCGTACATAAGGTGACCCCTACTTCTATTAGAATGAAAGAATGAGTAAATAAATGGCTTAATGAGTGGGTGGGTGGGTGGGTGGATGGGAAGGGAGGGAGGGAATGAATGGATGGATGGATAGATGGATGGATGGATGGATGGATGAGTGAATCAATCAATCAATCAATCAATCAATCAATCAATCAATCAATGAGTGCGTGGATTGATAAATGAATGAACGAATGAATTAATTAATTGATAAGTGGGTAGATTGATGAATGAATGAATGAATGAATGAATGAATGAGTGAATTGATGAATAAATGAATGAACGAATGAATGAATGAATTATGATAGTGAAGGGTTTTTTGAGGACGTGTTGCTGACAGTAATGCTCCCACTCTTACTCTTGCCAATGATGCCATAACGAGACAAAGTTTCTTCAAACATTCAATCATACATTTCACTTCCTTGAATTTGAATTTGAATTCACTTCCGTAACCAGCTTAATCAAACTCACATCTCACTGCCATGGCAATGACCTTGTTAAAGCGAGGATGTATGGAAGTTATCAATTCTAATGTTAAACTATTATCACTGTAAGAAATTTTCTGACTGAAATTGTATAATAATGTAATGGTTTTTGTACCTGGATTATAAGATCGCATATTGGCTTGACGATTTTACTCCTGCTGAGCATATCGATACCGTGCAAGTTAGATGCCCTTACGATTGCGTCGGTCACGTGATAGAGATAACCGGTGGCGCACTCCAGCGGCAGTAGTATGGCAACAGCAAGCCAGTTGAAACAGTCATGCACTGTTGCTCCGGCAAAGGAAAGTCGGAATGCCTCCCTGTCATGGCTTGTCCCCCAGATACGATGGTGTTGTTATCGATGTTCCCAGATTGGCGCCCATAATCATGGGGATGGCTTCTTGTACTTGGAGAACTACACAAACAGACCCAGAGCAACTTCTGAGAATGCTTACATTTGAACATCTATGAATGTTAAATAGTCATTCGGCGTTTAGTTGTTTTGTTAATTAACCTAGAGCGTTAGATAGTCGAGTTTAAAGTCTTAGTTAGACTGCCCTGGTATAAGCACTAGTTTTGGTTTTACTGAAGATAATGAAATAAGCCGAGTACTCCACTGAGGTAGAACGCGCCTCGGGGACAGATATTCTGACTCTCGAATTTCTACAATTCTTTTCTGATCTACCACTTGTGGGGGCTTATTTAAAAGCTCTTAGAGAGCGAAAAACTTTTCCCGTCGTAGGTTTTCGAAAATCCGACAGTTAATTTTGCCTCCACAGAGTTAACACAGGGATGGCGGCCATTTTGAATTTCAAATATCGACATATCTTAGGTAATGTCACGGTCCTTTTGTGGAGGGACCGTGGTAATGTGTACTAAAATTTGTACGGCGACCTCTGATTTTATTGTGATTTGGTCAGAGAAAGGTTTAAAGTTTCATTCAGAAAATTTTGAGCGAAAATTAAGTCTCACTTGCGAAGCACATGCCACCTTAGGGCTTTTCTGTTTATAGTTAACAGTTTGTATTTGAGTGAACAGTTCTGTCTCTCGCTCTTTTGTCTTTGTGTTTGCCTTTCCGCCAGGACTCGCTGAGTCGAGCCGCTGTTGAGGGCGCTTGCATTGGCTGAAGACGAGCTGTCGCATAAGTCTGACACATAAAATTGACATTTTCTTTTTCCCGATTATCTCTGTTGATATCACTTGACGGCAGCGTGCGACTGACTTCTAGTATATCTTATCTGGATGAGGGCGCCATAACAGACAACGGGGTGAGTTAACCAAATTGGCAAAAATGCTGTCCTATCGCGCTAAAACCTTTAGGGGGTCCAAAACATCTTGGTTTTACTTACTATTCGATGCTACCATGGACACTATAATCGATGTGGACGCACTTGAACTTTGTAGAATGACCGTGATCAGCATACCCATCATTAATCCCGTGATAGGATTTTCCAGGATGGAGCTGTCTGACAGAGCCGCACTGGCTGCTGAGCCACCAATCAGCGTGAAGGCATCACCCATCACATTCAACGCAACGATGAAGAAGTAGAGAAAGACAAACACAAGGAAAAGTTTGCCGATCCACTCAATTAACACACGCTTGACCTTTCCGCACGTTGTCAACTCTATAACAAGAAAAAGCTGTATGTTTAGAAATTTCTATGTAAGTTTTGATCTATTCTAAGCCTATTAAACAATATAAATAATCGGTATAATCTTATATATGATATTTCCTTTTTCACTTGACTTATAGTAAACTCGATATTTACGGTAGAAAAATAAAATGTACGAGCTTGTAAAACTGATCCATGTTACGACAATATCCGTATATTGAGAAAGAATGTCCGAGGCTTGTCGATCAATTCTAGTTTAAGTTTAAAAGCCTACTTGTCATGTCACGACGTGGTACCTGTCTGCCTTCCAATTAGAACAGTCTTTCAGTTTATCAAGACTAATGTCGGTGATATGTCTATCACTTCGAATGACAGGCCAGTTATCAATCAATTGTCTAGACAATAGAGTAAATATGGCGATACCGTGTGATTTATAGCAACTGGTTGTGCCAAGGTAATAAAATGTAGGGAGGATTACAGCCAGGAATGTGTCACTCACTTTGATTGATTGACCGATTGTCTGTTCCTATCTTTGATGCGAAAACAATCTTGAGCAATCAATTTGAACATCTTTAAATAAATCAATGTAGAGTATGTGACAGGCAATCTTGTCAGGCAAGGCCGTCTAATTGACAACCATTGCATTATCTTGAGTGACAGGTTCCAAACGATAGGTTAATTGTTTCGGATGAAACTTTTGATCGAATTTCAAGGTTTGATGTCATCAAGACAAACTAGAAGAACACTTGGCATTTTTACAAATTACAAATTCTCGAGTTCTGCTCAATGTTTCAGTCTAATGTAACCCGACATTTTCCTGCCATGATTCGCGTACAGCTGTTTTCCACTCGAATAGTATCGACTAAACAGATACCAATTAGTGAAACTGGAGTTCATTTTAAGATAGAAAGGTTGTACACAATGATCTCATCGACATCGCCATGGAGGGCTTCAGTAGACGTCTTCGCAGTGAACAGCAATGAAAACATTGTACATAGTTCGTGTGTTAGAATTAATGCTGCCGAGCCTTCTTCGTTGAATACCTCCTCTATACTTTTCCAATGAATTACAGATTGAGAATGACTATACTTATGAGCTGAGAAGACACTTCAAAGCAAGACTGGATACGCTCACATACACTGTAAGGGCAGTTTCCCTACCTGACCAAGGTGGTTTATTCGATTTTAAATCGGCAACGACTTCCCATGGATCTATTTCACTCTGGTCTTCTTCTTCTTTCTTCTCCTGTTCCTCCTCGTCTCCTTCATTTTCCGATAACTCATCTGGTTGGGTCCCGTCAGAGTCAACTTTTCCCAGTTCTTGCTTGGTATTAAATCCGACTAGAGTTACCGGCAATTGATCTTCGGGATCTGGAAAATCCGCCGTCACTGCCATATCGCAGATTCCAGTATTCTGAATATAAAAGAGCATGTGCGGGAACTTTAAAATGACATAAAAAGAGATGATGAATAAATAACTTGAATATCAAGAAGCTATATTTTCTTTGATGAGCTATGCCAATCATGTTGCACAAGTTTGTTTCCATAGCAAGTTTGTTTCCTGTCAGCATGCAGTGTTGCTGCTTATAGTTGAAAAAATGTTACGAAAATTAAAGCAGTTTCATAGTATACAAATATTTTTCAGAACCAAACGTTAGCATAATATGGATATAGAGTGTAAAATTATTAAAGTATGGATGTTTTCACAAGTTAATATTGACCATTTTCCCGTCACCTCAATACTTAATCAATTTAATTAACGCATGGCAAATTCAAATTATGGTTATGCGTGGCATTACGGTTCATAATGAACACTCAGAAGCCAGCAGATATCATCTTACTAGCTGAAGAATAGGCCGCAGAGATATGCAATTACATTCCCAAAGAGAAAATTCAATATCACTCGTTTTTAGGATATGTTTCCTCTTTCTATAGAGATCACTTCTGCTCATAAAAAGAAAACACCGTCCACCAAAATTACCTCATGTGAATTGAACGAAAATTTGGTTCTAGATCAAAATAAAATGGGAGCACAATCCATTGTTGAAATGTCATCAGGTGAGAATCGATAGAATAAAAGTTTACGTCTCTAGAATCACTGTGCAGACCAAGCTTTAATTTGGAAAAACAAGGAGAAATATAAGCCTGTTTTTGTTCATTTATCTCGATCGAATGAAAAGATGTATAAGTAAACATGCCGTTTATGTTGATGTTATTGTATAAAATAATTTGTTCGAAAAATGTAGACTTTTCTAGATTTTGCTAATTTTGCTAATTTTTTTAGCTTTTTCTTTGATGATTATGCACGTATATAATCCTGGCAGTTGGAATTTTTGTATCAGTAGCAAATAAGACAAAATCATCGCTGCCTTTATCGTCCATTTAGTATCGTCGACGAAATGTCAGATTTATCGATTATCCTTTGTTGCACACGTTTAATGTTTCTGATTGAGATATTGTGGGATAGAAATTATCATGCAAGAATGGGTAACCAACACTTTAACTCTTAATCAGAAATTTACTGGAGCCTTGTACTAACCGTAGCCATAATTGTCTTCAGCAGAAAATCAGCGTTCCTTATGCAGCAAAATAAAAATATATATATTGAAATGTATTGCAATGAATAAAAGGGCAGAGTAAAATATAGTATGTTTCAATTACACTGAATTTCAAATTGCTTGACCTGTGATTTGCCCAGCTACCTTTCTGTAATCATTATGTACTGTTAGAGTGAAACGATATGCCACTGTTTCGATCGACTTTTATTGTCCGAACAGTAGAGTTCTTTCAAATTGATTCATTTGTTCTGCATATGGATCATAAAGACCCCCTTACTTGAAGTGATTGGAACAAATACGTTGAAGCGGCCGTGGAAAATATGACTTGAGTTCACAAGAACGCTTATCGAGAAATAATTCTGCTTCAAATTTCCTAATCTTGCAATATAACAGAATGAACGTAACAATCCTAACGTGTTTCGACCACGGTCGCCATCCAGTTACATCCAGTATTATTCAACATCATCGCTAAAGAAATTGAAAAATTCACTGACATTATCGTTCGACTCGGACAGATTTAAGGCGAGTGACATATGAAACTATGTAAAATTTGAATCTTTACATAAATATTCGCCTGCTTCCGTAGGCTGGATTTAGAATTTCATCGACAAACATCAGGCTGATAAAATGTTTATTTCAATGTTATGTTTAACCTTATCCCTTATCCACACATCGAAACCATCATTTACTTCATGTTGTAGTATCTTGACGAAGTCTAACAAAAAAACTATTTTGTGGCAAATACTTACAATTCAGTCACCGAGATGGTCGAGGATGTCTTTGCTCAAGAGATCGCTGATAAAATGGCATATATAGGCTTACAAGCGCAAGCTTCTTGACTTTTGACCAATCATGTTGCAGTACAACGCTCACACGTGGACATCATGCTCAGATTAATATTCAGACGAATTAGTCTGTGAATCTTCAGCTAAAACTTTGATCTCCTTTCAAATAAATGTCAGAATACCTAAAAAGTCAAGTGTTCGAGATAAAGTACTCTGAAGATTCCTTATTTGCATGTCTCTGCAAACATGGTGACGCTGAAATGTACCGTTTAAAATTATTACAGCGTGTAGAGGAGCAATACGATGACACCCATACGGATTTTTCCGTCACGAACTTTACACAGCACAAAATTCAATTTGCTTACTTGAAAATTACTAGCAGGCTGTTTTGTCCAAACATTTAGTTATATGGTTCGTCATGCCTTCCAAACTAGCTGATTTTTTTGGACATGTCACTTACACCACCTTTTTGACTTTGAATCTCGTCATTGTTAAATCTACAACCTATATTGTTACCCTTCAGCTTTCGTCGGCAAACGGGCGAACGGGCTTTTGTTGACATTATGAGAATGTATGAGTCGCTTTCCTTTGAATGGAAGTATAGCCAGGCCAGGCAAGTTTGTGCCGAGTAAAGTTATCAACAAAAAGTACTGGCAATTAGACTAAAACATACCGACCGAAACCTTTTCTCAGTATTTAAAAAAAATTATGCCAGATTTTTCTAAATGGTGAATCGCACCTTTGAAAAATTAAAAAAGTAATTGACGTATCTCGTTTCGTGACGACATGTTCACGGTAATACGTTTTTTTTTTTTTTTTGGGTTTTTTAGGGGGGCCTTCAAGAGCATTGTAACCTTAGCTTGAAGAATCATGCGCAGATTCATGTATACTGGTGAGGTTTTGTGTCGCCACTGATAGCTTGATTAGTAAAAAACTACAGACTTATTTTAATAATATACCATCCTGGAACCTTGATGGAGATATCAGCGTCCATTGGCCAGTGAGTTTGATAGACATGCAGTTATTTCATGACTTCGTGCAATCAATTCAAGCAGACGAATGCCTATCAATGCACGGCACACCAATCAGTGCGGAGGAAAAACAAGTGAGGGGCACTCTTTCTGCGGGCACGAATCTTCAGTTTAAGGTGTCTCGTACCTACCACAAGTGAAATCATGAAATAGCGGCGTTGTTGTAAACCTACTTCCGCGGTTGCAAGGTTAGGAATGTCATTTCAATCGGAGCATATGCTGAGGTCAATGAAGGGAAATTAAATTGATTCATCGTCGTTTTGAGACAGGAAAGTCAACATGTTCGTTCAGTCATTGATTGGATTTGCAGAATTCGAATGTCTTATTGGATGTGTAGTTTAACTATTAGTACATGGAAAGTTGGGGTTTTATGAACAACGGAAATATTCAACACTGGTGTAAGTGGTAGAAATGCTTGGCAAAAAGGTAAAAGGTAACGATAAGTATGCATGCATTACCTTTTACACAATGTACGTGCCCATGGTTGAAGGCCTAAGTGACAGGACTTGTTATGTAGAGCTACGACAATCAAGGACAAGGTAGGTCATGTATCTTGCGGCGAGTGCAGTGAACAGCGCCACCAACATGACAATCTCATGATCAGTTAACTCCAAAGAACAGTCAATGGTCCTATTTGAAGTGCCAACCGCATCTATTCATATGGCTATCGTTAATGATACTTGTCATTCAGTCGAGGTCTGATACTGGTGTGCCTACACTGAGGTGATGTACGTAGCTGTTTCTGGCTTCTTCTTTACATTTCAGCGAGCACTAATTGTTTCGGTAAGACCGTTACTCGTCATTATCGTTGTGTTGAATTGGCCGGATATAAATTCATGCATCTTGTCGTTTTCGTCCTCTTATTCAGATATATATTTCCTAAATCTTAATTTGATCCTCAAAATAAATATTCGGTCCAAAAGGTCAAGTTTTATCTTTAGTTTGGTTAAGCAAAGTATCCACTAACTTTATATACATAAAATATCGAACGTATTGTTTTGTTTTATTCGCAAATTACTTATTATGTAGCATACGCTGACATGATTAACCGGAAACAGTAGATTTAGAATAAAAAAACATAGACGTGAAACGAGGGCATTATTTAGTATGTTGTAACATTTATTATATTACGATACAAATGATTCCGTTAAATATGAAACGTATACATTATGTGAAAATCTTTCAGAATTCAGGCTTTCATCGTACCTTAGTTACCCCCTTTTGACGAGCACAGGCAACGAAAACATTGCATGGTTGGAGTGTACAGTTTTTGTCACGTGGAAATTCAGCTAAGAGGTAGACATGGCTGTTAGAATAGCACAAACTTTGCAGTAAGGTACTGTGACATCTCATGGCTAACTTTATTGTGACATTTAATGTTTAGGTAGATAAACATTGACAATGCGATTGACAATAACATACCTACTTCATCAAATGCAATATTCGATTGAACGAAGCGATGAATTGTGTAACAAAGTAGTCGGCCTGAGCACGTGATAAGGTTAACTGTGTAGGTATATAAGGCCAAAGTAATTAAATTCTTTGTTTTGCGTCCACACCCGCTTAGGTTTTTTAAGGTTTTCATGAAAAACACACACAGTGTATTTGAATAGGAAATTTTAGGACATAACTGCTTAGCTTTTCTGCACTAAAAATTTGTTACAATTTTATTTGCTGCAATCAAATAAAATTGTGTTAATTTTCTTGTGTGTGTTTTTCAGCCGCTTAGACGCGTACCTTTTCCATTTTGAGTGGACGCAAAACAAAGAATTTAATTACTTTGGCCTAACTACAAAGTTTACGAAACATGAAGCGAGAGTAACACAAAATTGTGAAATAGCTGTGTCAGATTGATACCCTGTGCTGAAATATAAATTCTGAAAGACAGTTTTGGAAAAGATGTCGTGATACAAGTAAATCGTTACTCTTACATTTCACTATAATAAACCAGCTCCGCAAAGTCTGCAAAATGATAGAAAGGAGTGTCCTACGCAGATGAGTAGGAGCTAAGTCATAGACATCGGACGCGTCTCTCAGACCTAAGTATCTTGTCTGTTGAAGTTGACTGAGAACAGCTGGAGGCGCTAGTAACAAATAAACACAGTTACAGATCGTGAATTATTAATTTTAAGTTGACGATTTGTAATACCATTTTCTCTCTGTTCGTTTCATTTCTGTGGATATAGTGTCCACTTGTCGAAAACACCGACACAACGTGGATAAGCTATATCAATAAACAATATGAAAATTCTACATACTAATAGACAAGCTGCAACTGGCCTCTCTCTGCAATACCGCATCACTGAAAAACACTTTCAATTGAAGACGCTATGATTTTTATGTGTAATTGTCTAACATAAAGCGTCGGCATAGATTCGAATGAAAACACAAAAGCATGTGCACCCTTAAAGCAAGGTATTTGATTTCAGTTTGCATTACTCTACTGTATAACACCTGTCATAATTTCTAAAGGTGATAATTGCAGTAGCAAGGAGTGTTTTGTGCAAACGCTGGCAGCATAAGCATTGACTGTCTCGTTGTTGCCAGCTAGTCACATCAATCTGTCTTCAGAAGATAGCATGCATTTCTTTATACATCAAGAGAATTCAGTGTGAAATTGGACCAGTTTAATCAAAGCGCCTGGCGTTCAAGTCTGGCATCATCTGTTTTGCGCTTTTGGAAATTTGTAAATCCCTTTGACTAAGCTTACAGCTTTATGGTTTTCCTAGCGGCTGTAAAATGTTAAGAGAAAACGACATGCTCCCTGTATACGCTACAGTTTTCGTACATTATTGCACTTGTTTATAGATCGCCATCGTTCTCGTCACTGATCTTGAAGATTTTGCCCCTAAGAGTTTGGCATTTTACAAGGCAACCTGTGATCGCATATACAGCTGTTGGGGTATACCTATCAGAAACTAGACTTCTTCAGTGTCGGTTATAACATGATGATCACTAGCACCTTCTTGGTCTGATATTTCTGTCTGAAAACTCACGTATGATTCCACGGTGTGCATTTCCTCTAATATTGCCTGCTCGTCATTTATATTTACCCCACCGCATTTGCCAAAACACGTACACTTTCTTCGACAACTACCTCGGCAACTCCTACATCCGATCATGCATTTAGAGATAAGTCTGTCGTAGGGCTTAAGTGTATGCATGAACTCAGGCAAGAAATCCCAAGTCCTCAATTTCCGTGGAAGACAACGGGGACATTTATTCTGGAGAATATTAAGTGTGATAATAAATATAAGGATAGTGCCAGCTATTATAGTTGCCACTGCCAAATACTGCCATCCAGCCATGGCAAGAAGTAACACAATAAAAGGCACGATTAAAAATACTGTAAGCACATATACAAGTGAGAACCATCGATATTCAGCAGTCGTTTTACCTAAAAATTTAGCCCCATTGATGGCTGGCTTGCGCGTTATTGGTATTGGATAATACAAAAGGATTCCAGTCAAGTTGAAGAACAAATGACAAAACGATATCTGAACGCCTTCAACGAAGTTCACTGAGTCTGAGCTTGCAAATGCTGCAATAAGACTCGTAAAAGTTGTCCCAATATTTGCACCTAAAGTCAGAGGGTACATTCTTTCGACTGTAATTATACCCAATCCAACTAATGGTGTCAATAAGGATGTAAACACTGAACTACTTTGTAGCAGCATTGTAAAGATGGCGCCTATTAACATGGCGACGTATCCGGTTAGCCACGAAAGGTATCCTGGGAAATTAGTGTTAAGGAACTTCTTCGTAGTGTTTGCGGCGCTGCTTTTTAGAATGGATGAAAGTATCTTCACGATGCCTATAAGACAGCTCATTAGCAGCACCAAGGATAGCAACAAGAGAATTGTACCAATGATTTCGTCTGCAAGATCGCAGTAGGCAAAAAGGAATTTACCTGTTAAAAACAAATAAAAACAAATGTTATATCAGCAGAAAAGTGTATGATCGCTGAATCTAGAACGTATTACACATTTTTTTATCATACTGAGGCGACAAACTACTCGAAGGCCGACACACTTTCAATGTCCACTGATTTTAAACTTCAATATCCACCGTCTCAGATAATTCGGCGAGGTCATTGTTTATTATCATTATCTCTCCTATTACATTTAGGAATCTTCGAACAACGGAAGTCGAAATCGGCAGGCACGGTTTCCTTGTCTCGGTTGAGATAATTCTCTGGCAAGCAGGAACTGACGTTCTGCAGGCTATTAAAGTGTTATTTAGTGCAATTTGAAAGAGAACAAATTACACACTTACATCTTTCAATGTATTCTGTGTAATTATGAACCTCTGTGTAATTAAATAGAGTTCCATTGGCATCATAAGTGGTCTCATTGTAGTAGTATTCTTCTGTAACACACCATCTATCTACTAAACTTTCCTCTCCGGGTTTCAGTTCCCCCAATGCAACCCGCTCCAGCACATCCAAGTCAAGCTTTACAAATAAGTAAATAAATAAACAAACAAACAAATAAATAAATAAATACATAATTGTCATCAACTTAAGGTCTAGCTTTGTAAATAATACATACATACATACATACATACATACATACATACATACATACATACATACATACATACATACACATACATAAATTCATTCATTTGTTCGTTCGTTCATTCAAGAAACAAAGAAATACAATAAGAAAGAAAGAAAGATAACGAAGATAAAGACATGATTGTTGTAGTCATTATTATCATTAGCACAGTCAGTCGTAACGTTTGTGCTACTGCAACATATCTCGAGACTCCTAAAACGTCAATTCAAGGGTGTGAACACGCATAACACACTGAACTTTAGGAGAGAGTTGTAACATTGCAGTTACCTGAATGATTAAATCCGTGATTGGATCCGAAATTTTAATTCTATCTATGCCACCAATCTGTTGCAGATTTGATGCTTCTACCATTGCCGTGGTTAGATGGTATAGATAACCAGTAAGGCTCTCAATGGGTAACAGAACCAACACCGCCAGCCAGTTAAAACAGTCATGTACCGTCGCCCCAGCAAAAGCACGACGAAAAGTGTCCCTATCTCCAGCTTGTCCCCCGGCAACGATAGTGTTGGTGACCGATGTGCCAAGATTAGCTCCCATCACCATTGGTATTGCCTCTGGCACATCGATGACTGAGAAGAGAGAAAATCAAAAATCAGAAAACGCGACTCTCCTTACTGACGGTACATTCATAGCAAATATCATTGGCAGACATTGCATATGGAATCTTAGCAAGATAAGATTTAATTTTCAATGTTGTAATTGTTAACATTCTAAAATTTGGTTGGTGACACGCAAAAACAAAGATAGTCTACCGACATTAAAACAATATGTGTGTATATTAAGTATTTATATGAAGATGACAATTTGTTATGACTGTAGTGCAAACGAAACTTACTATCTGATGCTACCATGGAAACGATGATTGACGTTGTGGCGCTTGAGCTTTGTAAAAGCACAGTGACAAGCATACCGATCATCAAACCGACGACCGCATTCTCAAGAAGAGTGCTGTCTGATAGGGCAGCACCTGCAGCAGATCCACCAATCAGAGTGAAGGCGTCTCCCATCAATGACAGGGCGACGATGAAGAAGTATATGCAGAAGAGGACACCAAATGCCCTACCAAACCAGTCGACTAACACTCGCTTTGTTTTCCCGCTTGAGGACAATTCTGTAGGCACATGAAAGTAGGAATAAAAAGATTGCTGCCAACAAATGAAATGCGACTATCATTTTATTAGCAGATTTCTCTTTCGAAATTGTCCACTTAAACATGACCACTTACATGTATGTCATCCATTTTACGAAATTTACATTATTTTAATAATTGTAATTGGATTGGATTGTTTTGAATCATCGAAATTGTGAATGAGTCTCTGTTAATTACTTCAACGAAGTTTTCCACGCAAAACTACCAAGCTGTATGCGTAAATGAGCCGTAAATGCATTACCTTAAACGTTTTACTCTGAATCATTCGATCACAGATGGCTACTAAATTGCCATTATATTTGATTGATAAAACGGAAATTTAGCTTGCAGTTTTGATGCATGTGATTCAGAGTTAGCAAATTTATCTTCTTGATCTATCTTCTTGATTTGATTCATCGCCAATTAGGCCAAATGACATTGTGAGTAACGCCTATCGTTGTCTCGAAAATGACCAGGGGCTCCCGTTATCCAATAAGAGCATGATTTCTGCATGCACCGGCGCCACTTTGAAGCGTTGTAGAATGATAGGAAACTGGGCCATGACTTAAATACCTCGTACATGTACGAATAGTATTACAAGTATTAGAAGCGTATATATGCGTACCACTCCATTTAGGTTGATCAGAGCCTGTAAAGTCAGGAGCCAAACTCCATGGATCTTCTTCCTCTCTCTCCTCCTCCTCCTCCTCGCCGTCTCCTTCCTCTCCATTTCTCTGCCCATCAGAGTCACCCTGGGCTACTTCGCCAGTTGCGCCCGCAGCTTCACCGATCTCTTCACCGGCTTGGTGCCCACTATGATTAGAATCATCGTCTTTGACATGTTTCTCCTCCTCTCCTCTGATGGTCTCGTCAACGATGACGACTTGATCGGCTGATGGCGATGCTCCTGCGTCTAGTCGGATTGGCAACGGCGTGATCACGCTATCGTCGACACGGACGGCTTCTGTAAAGTTGATGGCTGGCGGCGTTGCTCTGGTAACAGGAACACCCTTTTCACTCAATACCGTATCAATACTAGCTTCGTCACTGTCATAAGGTCTCGGTATAGCCAAATCTAAAACAAAAATACACGGAGGTCAATGACCGACTTACCTTCATATTTACAAGTATACACTTATGCCACAAGCAACTCAATTTAAAATACAAAATATTTCCTGCACACCTACCCAACTACTCAACCAACTAACATATCTACCTGAGCACCTACTAACCGATCTACAAACCTACGTACCAACCAATCAACCTAACTAGCTGCCTACCTACAAACCTACAAACAAACGATACATACATACATACATACATACATACATACATACATACATACATACATACATACATACATACATACATACATACATACATACATACATACATACATACATACATACATACATACATACATACATACATACATACATACATACATACATACATACATACATACAACATGAATTTAATGATTAAGCTTGAGGAGAAATATCTCTGACAGCGTCGATTTTACCACTGTGGGCCACGCATTAAAAAAAGAACGAGATACACATCGTCCGCTCGCACGGCTCGTTAGCCAGACAGGAGTCTTCCACTAACTACGCCGTGCGGGATACCCCCACTATTTTGCGTTAAGGAGTTTGATGGAATTAGAAAATCAGGCGGACCAATCAGAGCACGCGTTACACTCAAAGATAAAACCACGCCTACCTTCCAAACGCCGACCACCGCACTGTTTGTGCACAGCTTTTCTCTCGATTTACTTACTGGTTTACTAGACTTGTTCAAGTGCGTGATTGTGAACATGTAAGTTGGGTGAACATCTGGAATGCAATGATCTGTGTTCTGTTTCATGTGAAATGTGTGAGTAGGATTATGTGAACGCGTTGAGTGGGGTGAACGCGATACAGGGAAGTTTTACCTGCCACAAATTAACTCACTTCTGCTATAGCTGCACAGACTAAATAAAAACGCGTTCGATCGCTACCAAATTTTACAAGAGGAACTTTTACAAATCATTTTCTTTTTTGAAAATTCACCGACTTGAACCAAGTCTCTGGTTTACCTTCGTCCTGTGACACCCTAATGGCTCAAACGGAGATTTAGGAGTGGGAAGGCAATCTTGCCTGAGTTTAATACAGGATTTGATTGTCATGCATGGAAATCTTACTGCGTGGTGGGGATAAAGTTACGGGCGATTTTCTCGTCATTCAGAGAGGTGGCGAAAAGTCCGTTTCAGTGATCGTGGGTTACGAAATGTATGGCAACGCTTTGTATCGCGTGAGCGTATTAGATATCTCTCAAAGAAAAAAAATCGACGAATATGGCGATAGTGCAGAAGATGACTTTGAAAAAACTGACGTCGACGCTTGTAGTCTATGAAATTCACCGATGAGTATATTGCTTACTGTGATGAATAAGTGATTTTTTTCTGAACAACACCCAAACAAAATCCGGTTCTTTGATTTCCAGTTCTTGCATATTTCACAAAGTCCTAGTCCATGTTTTCGAGCCATGCTTCTAGTTTTTTCTCCCGCGGCGTGTCGATGTTCTGTTCGGGTAAATCCTGTTCATCGTCTCACAATTTTTACAATTTTCCCAAAATATGAACAACAGAATAGCTGCCGGTCGCGCCAGTTGACAGGACCACAATGTCTGAACAACGTCTGAGTAATGGGTTTATCGTGAATTTTTGAGGTCAAAATTGGAGGAGTGGTTTAACAGATTTGCTTCGGTGGGCAGAACATTTCTATTTCGCGCCACGATCTTTTGAGTGTGGCGGGTTGATGTTTTCACCTTACAAGTTGAGCGACAGCTGGGAATATCTTGCAGTAAGACGCGCTGGCGGCTGGCCTTTGTTTTGACTTTTGAACACATCAGTTATTTCAGCAGTAGATTTCAGTAGCATGAAATGTAAACAGTGACCACGAATACTTGTAAATGTAACACCAAAAAAAGTGGAAAAGACCTATACTACAACATTCGTAGTAACCGATTATCTGATTGGTTATTTACTGGTCACATACAGTCGTGTGGTGGCGCTTTAAAAAACACGATCTAGGGGGTCTATCAGCCAAGGTCTGATTTCGGGAAGCATCCAGCTGCCCGTAGCGGAGACCTTGGCAAGCGAAGATGCGAGATACAGTGCGTTTCACCTAGGTACCGCAACTCAGCGTATGAGACAGACACAATCCACGTACAAAACACACGATTAGATTGGGTACTACGGACACATTTCAGAGCCACCGACTCGTCGATTTATTACAGTAAACCAGCATGGGACAGCCGCTGTCTGGACTGAGAGATAAACAGTTGACTAGACTTGATCTACAATGTAACTGTTTCTTTTACAATTTCAGCTAAGAGTTCAAGAGGTGAAGGTATTCTCAACAGAAACAAACTAAAAAGCCACACATTGTAGATCAAGTGTATCTCTCAGTCTAGACAGAGCGGCTGCCCCATGCTGGTTTACTATAATAAATGGACGAGTCGGTGGCTTTGAAATGTGTCCGTGATACCCAAGCTAATCGTGTGTTTTGTACGTGGATTGTGTCCGTCTCATACGCTGAGTTGCGGTACCTAGGTGAAACGCACTGTATGTCTCACTCGTGTCGTATGATCGCCGTTTCCTTTTCCATAACAAATTCACGCAGTTTTTGTTGTTACTAGCTGCGTTGTTGCAGAAATTTCCTACATTATTGCACTGTTTACTTCTCGTTAAATAGCGCCATCTTGCTTGGTTTTTACTATTAAATATTTACTTACCTAACCACCTGACAATCTCAAGTTCCGGTTCGAGCTCTTTATCTCGTTCTAGCAACTCGTCCAATGTGTCAAGGTCTGTCATGGACGTTGCACGACTAGGGTAGGCGCTGGACGCCGCACTTGTAGTGGTTGACGGAGGAGCGCTTGAGGCCACACTCGATGCCTGGCTCGGTATGGGCGCATACTTAAACCTGCGATACGATTGTGGTGAACCCGTGGTGGAAGATGCTCTCGATGGTGGCTCTGACTGATTTGGTGTCCACGAGACTCCTTTCTTGGGTTTCTTGGCGAAAGTTTTCCTTTCTTCAAATTTAGGGGTGGACAGACTCTCACATATAGTTTTTAGTACTTCCGGCTCAACAGTATGCATTGTGTCAGTACCAAGGGCTGCTTTGGCATCGTTATTGTTATTCTTCGTATCCATGGATACCACACTTTCAGATTTTGACATTTCTGGCTCAACCGTGTGTACTGCAATGCCACCGTTGGCGATTACCGCTGCAGCTTTGTTAGCGTCCATTTCCATAGAGACTTCAGCAGTCGACATTTTACGCTAGTCTTCGGCCTACAACTTCCTCTGCTCGTACTTTTGATGATGTTATCGTCGATGCCTTGGGTTGTGCACACCTATCGAAGCACGACAGAGCTTGCGCTGGTGTACGTTGCACTCTTTCATTAATACGCCATCATCTCCTCTCTGTAAAACGACGAACCAGCAACGTGGTCATGTCGATTTCCAACAGATGTTATGACATACCTAGAAATGAAGGAATAATTATACAACATATGATATATTAATGCTCTATTTCAGAACGAAACAGTCCAACGGAGGTGCCCAGAATAGATTAAAGCCGAAATCCGAATGGACCACGGTAGAAACAAAACCACGTGCACAAACGCACACAGAAATACGTTTATTTCAATACACGTTGTATAATTGGTTTGTTTGTACTGCGATCAGTAAATGTAATCTTACTATATGTATGGATTTCTTGCAAGTCGCATACGCCACACTCAATAAAAGATGAAATTTCAAAACTATTGTGCAGAAACATACCGTACGGCATTTTATATTTCTGCTTCGAATTCCGTGATATTCCTTTAAAGATACTGTTAATGTATGAATCAAAGGAGGAACATTGACTTTCATCAAATAAATATTACAGATGATTATGACTGTTTAAAGGGCCAGTAGCGTTGATGATTCAGAATTTTCACTCTTTTGTTTGGTATGTCAATTGCAAGTTCTTAACCGACTCCCAAACGCATGTTAAAGTAGTATCTCTTCAGCATGTCGACACAGAATCTATACGTGTAGAACGTATTCTTATTGTTGACATTTGGATTCCAGTGCGGCCAAGAATTCACTTGTCAACAATTACAATGCAGGCTACACATGTACAGGCTGAGTTGACAAGCTCAGCGCTGTGCATCTCATCATGCTTTGGTGACACGTGAGTAGAACAAGTACCTGTAGTTGACATTAAGAGCGAAAATATTGAACAAGCGACCAAGCGGCCGATATAGCTCCGCTGTGTTTATGTAGAGAATAACTATTTTTGACACATGTTGATGGATAAGGTGGAAATATTTGATAGCTCAATGCAGTGGCCAGAAAAAAAGTGGCTGAAATAGCTGCAAAAATACACAATTGAAGATTTCATCATACTTTGAATATCACATCGGATCATCCCTAAGGACATGTCAACCAAAGCTATCTGATGAGTAGATTTTTGAGAATAACATTTTCTGACCAAAAATGGCAATAATTGTCCCCAAAATAAAAATTAAATTTTATCATAATTTCAAAAGATCAAATTTACTTCATCTGTAGGAACCTGTATATCGATCGAATTTCAAAGCAATCAGACCAGTACTTTTCTAGAAACACATTTTTTGACCAAAAATGGAAAAATTGCCCCAATTGCAAAAATACGAAATTGCAGATTTCCTCATTATTTCAATAAATATCATTTAGTTCATCTATTGGAACCTGTATACCAAATTTCAAAGCTATCAGATGAGTACTTTTGGAAATACACATTTTTTGACCAAAAATGGCAAAAATTGCCTTAAAAATGCAAATTTGCATATTTCTGCACAATTTGAACAAATCTGAAATAGATCATCCCTAGGGACATATGTACCAAATATCAAAGCTATCTAAATGGTAGTTTGAAGAAAAAGATTTTTAAAGATTGTTTTACCAAATATGACAAAAATTGCCTTAAAAAATACAAATATGCAAATTTCACCACGATTTGAACAAATCTGACTGAAGTCACCCTAAGTAAACTGCATATAAAATTTCAAAGCAATCGGACAAGCGGTTTCAGAGAAGAAGATTTTTTTACCAAAAACACCAAAAAATGCCCCCAAAATACAAATATGCAAATTTCACCACGATTTGAACAAACTTAAGTGAGGTCACCCCAAGTGAACTGCATATAAAATTTCAAAGCAATTGGACTTGCGGTTTCAGAGGAGAAGGCAATTGTTGACGGACGACGACGGACGACGACGGAAAATCAACCTATTTGATAAGCTTCGCGTCGCTGACAGCGGAGCTAAAAAATGGTGGCCCTTTAATTGAAAGAGAAAGTCAAGTGAAACAACGTACAGCAAAGGAGAGTGCGTTTTGGCGGGATAGCTGCATTGTGTGAAAATGTTGATCCCACCAAATGGATTATTGTGTGACAGCCTTGCATCTCGGGTAATTCACGCAATAAATTCGAAAAAGCGTTTGTAAAACCTTTACAAAAACTAGAAGTTCATGCATTCAACATTGCATTACGATATTCACGGTATCGAGGATTGTGTTATTTCCATGCATTTTATATCGGTGGCATTCCTAAATAGTGGAGCTATCATTGCGAATACCGGCAAATTACAGTATGATATTTTAATATATCACTCATAACACAAAAGAGAGTGCGTTTCGCCTGTCATTCTGAATACTCTTAGAAAACTTGTAAGATAATACTTGTTTGAGACTAAACTGAATATATTAGCAATGCTTTCCAACCTTCATGTGATATGACACCGTAAACCTGTTCGTCGACTGTTCACCTATATGGGCAGAAGTGGAACGTAATGTGTGCTAACCGTGAATTAAAAAATATCCACAGTCACTGAATGTAATGTCACAAAAAAACTCACGAGTTGTATCATATTTACCGCAATTTTATCATCTCGAGGCGCTATGCTTAAAATATCTTCGGCGTGCCAGACAGAATTTCACGAAGTTTTTCAGGTACACCCACGTGTGTTAATTTGCCGGAATGGAACGCACACTAGGTGCACGTGGTCCTTTCCGCCTAACCTGTTAATATTAATTTAATATATACTCCGAAAGATAATTACACAGTAACTTTGGGATGACAAGGTCGTATATTCGTGCATGAGGACAAACTTATTCAGCTAGCTGTATTATACATTCCACGCTTGATAAGAATATGCAGTCCCCCTAGCTCTTTCTATAATTATCCCTGACCACTCGACATTACCATTGATATGTAATATTGAGTGGAGTTAGTGTGATGGCCAATCTTCAACTTGACTACTAGTAAAAAGTACATTACGTCCGATTCAGAATTGTTTCCATGGGTTACGGGTGCTAATAGTCTTGTTGAGAAGGGGAACGAAAGATAAGGACGACTTATTGGTGTCGTAAAGAATTCCGAACTTCACGCTGCAGGCTTACACATGCCGTGTGTCAGCCATGTGGACACCATGCAGACACATTGGTCATAAATGTGGTGGCGATACAGCGTGGAGTAAGCATTATCACAAATAAGTCACCAAATTAATGGTATATCACCTCATTCTTGATAACTCAAAGGTCTCTATAGATGGTCTAGCCAGGAATGGCATGTGTATATTGGAAGATATCATTGGTGTCTTAATACGTCAACAGTCATTGATTGTATTCATGGATTCTCTCAGTGCTTGGACGAGTTTTCTTCTCGGACTTGAGATAATTTGATGTTTCCCCTTCACATTTATGGACAGATTAAAGTTTAGAGCTTTCATCACCAAAACTTTTAATAATGTTTCGGTTCAGTGTATGGAATTTGACTTCATAATCGAAGACACACACACTGACACATACACACAGGAGCTGACGCGAGGGTGTTGAAATCACAGATGCGTAAATAAATCCACATTTATTCGCCTAACCGTTTCTCGTAACCTGCAGAAAATATTATACCTTTCAAATAAATACATCACGTATATTTTTGTATGGGAAATACCCTATTTGTTACCAGAGCTAAACCAAATTCATTGGTGAGGGCGTACACTAGGTATATCGGAAACAAATGATTGGATATTAAAGAGAATCACTATTTGTCTACATAATAAAATAATAAAGCCCGATCCGACGTACAACTATTCAATATGAACATTCAATAATCGTTGATAGATGTAGAATCGAATGCTGTGTGTTATAGCATGACCCGTTGCATAGAGTCGACTCGACTTTGCCTCACGTGGACTCACTGGTGTCAAGACAGACCGAGGTAAGGTGTAATCCAATCCAATTTCACTGTTCCTAAGCTAAATTAGTATTGTGACAAAATTGCTTCATAAGTACGCTAGAGCCGCTGGACTATAATTTACAAGTAGGAAATAACTGCACGAATTTTATAGAGCTTGATGTTCGACATATCGCTGTTTGCCTCAACAGACCTAGAATTGCTGTTCTAACGAGGTCATTCGTACATTCGGTCAATATTCTAAAAAAAGCTTTACGGCAAACTGGCTATGGTAAAGAATAATTTATGACATCTGAAGAAAAGCAAGCATCATAAAATCGATTATTTTTTTTATTTCGATATTTTCTCTGTGCTGGCCAAGCTGATACAAAGACTTACTCGACCTACTTCATATAATGTAAAGATTGACTTGGATTAACGTTTAAAGTAAAATAAAGTAAAGTACACACGTGGTCATTCAACCTTTGCTGAAGCAAAGTAGAAATTTTGATGCTATATGGTGTTAAGCGCTACCTGAAACTCATTTGGTCCATACCCAGTAAAATGATTTGTCCAATATGTACCGGGTATCAGAAATATGGCTGTTGCTGCAAATCACTTGTTACACTATTTTCATTTCCATGTCATCGGATTATTTTCAGATGTAAATTATGTTGAATCAATCCTAACCTGACACGCACCCACTTGCATCTTTTAAATTGAAAGTTCCCTACCCGATATTATACAGCAGGTGCACCAGCGATCTCTCAAAAACATGCGACTATACCTGCGACCAGATTTTATATATGTCCCAGGAGTCATTGCACAAACCACACACATCTAAGGCTTATCAGGCCTGACTATCGGAAGTGTGCACGTCTGTCAAATTACAAATAAGCAACCATTCATAAGAAAACTTTTAAATGACACACAGAAGACAGACAAGGTACATAAAGAGAGGACACGCAGTAACGCAGTGCTAATACGGCAACTTTACCAGGCGCAAATTGGCCTATCAATGGCGGAGTATATGAGAAATGCTTTCGAAGAGAAATGTGAATTCTACAGTTAACGTACTCATCGAAGTCAACGTCCCTGTACTCTTGATACAAAGTATATACTTGATTCCTGCACGTCATAGCCATAAAATGCCGATTTATTTACCTATCTAGGTGTAAAATGTCAAATTGTTTATTTTTGTGCACAAAATCTTCTTCGATTATCAATGAATGACCTTGGAAGCATTACGGGTCATTTGTCATTTAAAACGCAACTTTTCATCAACGAGCAAGCTGTGATAACTGAATGCATGTGTCGCTTGATTGACACTCGCATGCTTAACCGCTGAGGACTTTATTCGTTTTATCAGTTGTAGAGCAGACAAGATGATACAGCAGAATGGTGCGGCCAGCAAAATTTCTCCGTGTCCAGGCATCGATATCAGCCAAGGCACCTTATAGTGTTCACGCCGATCATGTGTACAACATGTGAGCTTAATGTGGTGTAGAGTAAGGGCTACATCTGATTGCATGTGAAGTGTTATGGCTATCAGATGCTTTGTAAATCATCACAGCGAACGTAAATCAAGTTACATCGAATGGTCTCCGGGTCACCCTTGTTGATATGACTGCATTGATTTTTTGAGGGTGCGTGGTCAGCAAGCCGACAGCCTCGAGACTATACCGTTGTCAATCTGTCAGATTTTACAAACCTGTGTAGCGTTTTCCTTGCAGTGATGCTTTACCATTTGCAGTGCTCTTTGGTCTGAAAATGGTTGTGCCAAAATAAAGTGATGCTTTTCTTTGTCCGCATGAGTGCTCGTTCTTCACGTTACACACCCAACAAGCTGCTAAGTTAGCTCTGGACACGGCGATATAGGTTTAGTTTAACTAGCACTGCTTATAGGAAATTTGTCACTTTGAGACTTGGACAATTGAATTGAATCCGATTGAATTTTTTCCTCAGCTGAGACCTTGAAAATCAAATAAAATCACTGCAGCATATATGGGTATCGTTAATCTCATGTAGTTTATTACCGCAAGAGACACATTAATTACGTTGGCTCTATGGAGATAAGGAGGTTAGTTAAAGTTAAGGTTAGTCAAAACCCCGTGCACGTTGTCTGAATATTGAGATAATTTCTCAGTAAACAGCCGCTTTGATCTTTTAGATTCTGGAAAAACTTCTTGAAGTGTCAACAGCCAATAGCTTTCCAACTTAGACCGTTAAATGTGTTATTTTTTTTCCTTTTCTGAAAGAAGGTATTGACACTTTTGTCATACCAATTAATTCAACCTTCGGAACATTGCTTTGATGTGACAAATGCTTGTGCACAGTCTCTCTCATTAATGATTTTTACTAAATGAACATTTCAAAGTGTTTCAATCAGCGAGTGTTTAGTAGCTATTTCTGTCGTCAGTATACGTAACTTATATAGTTACGTATTGCACGTATGTCTATGCCAAAAAGCGTACGTAATTCTTAACAGGACGTGTAAATACTCACTAGGAAAAATCAACAGAAACACCGTTCCATTCTTTAACATTCTTAAAAAAATTAGTATTTAAAGAATCCAGGCGTATTTCATATTTTTCCTTTACTTTGCGTGTGGTTCGACCATTCTCAAACCACAGTGACAACGAGATGCAGCTGAATGCAAACTGGGACAGCTTGTTTCATAGTTCACTAGTTTGACCAATCATCTTAAGCGTTGCTGCCATTGTAGAGATGTTATAACTGGTGAAGTTCTTCAATCGCATTCTAACTATCAGTCTTGTTTTGTTCGGGTTCAAGCCCCATTCTATGCACTCACCTCACTGGGAACACTATGACATTGTAATCGTCCCTATGTCATGGCTGCAAATCGGCAAATCAAACTTACTTTCTTGTTCACTTATCAACATTGTTTGGTAATCCTATTATTATATTTTCCTAAAGTTTACAAACATCAAGATGCCGCATGTAACATGCATGTTAAACCAGTAAACATGTCAATTACTGCAGCCTTATACTTTAACATGAACAAAGCTTAAATTAGACAGACCATTGTTAGTATGGTTTGTAATTGCCCTTTGGTCATGCTTTCTTTATCTCTCTACTGTTTCACAAAAATGCAGACCACAATTGACTCAGTGGCTGGTTGGTCAGTTCAGGCTTCATATCATCCAAGGCCCAGTCTTGGCGTACTTGTGCGAACCACAAGCTCTTGAAAATGCAACTGCTGAAGAACTGAATCGTCCCTAAGGCGGACCGCTAAGTCAGTGATACAGTCACTGTAATATGTAAGGCCGCCAGCTCGGTGAAGTCTCAATGTGTGTAGAGTTTCCTCCTCACTGCGACCCCTGGAACCTGCTACGATGTAAACTTTTCAGCGGTCCAACGAAAATATCTTTTTGAATTAAAGTGCAATCAAATCATTTATATTGTCCTATGCGAACAAATCTGTTTTATCTTTCACACGAATCACCGATTTTGTCAATATGAAAAATTACGAAAAATGGCCTTTACCATTTTGACCATTTATATGACAAAAACAAAAACGATTGCAAACATCGATTGAAAAATTGTCAACCATGACATGCAAGCCATTTCGAAAACATAAATTGGGTAACCGTTGCAGTATAACAAAAAAGGTGTAAATACATAAAATATACTTTACTTACCACACTTAAGAGGGTCCGTGTACAATAAGGCGCCATCTCTATACCCTGCAACTTCAATTACTGTTTCTTGCAGTTTTCCCCTGGCCCTTTGACGAGACAGAATATCGTTGTTAAAGTAAAGCTATTCATCGATAATGTTTCAACTGATATATTTGTACTACATTTCAAGTCGTACTTATAGCACACAGTTTTGAATACAATTGATGTATTTTGACCTAGTGGACTATGTACATTTTAACGACGTCGACGGAATATTTCTCCGTGGACATTCTTCAACACCAACGAGTCCTCGTTGGAATCGTCTTGAACAGACGATGGTGTTTTTTTATGGAGAGGATAGTTCGCTTACGGTAATCCCAGTCATTTTGCAGTTGTTTCTCTAGATCTTGGGATGTCAACGCGGCTATATCATCTGACAGTAACGATTGTTAAA
This sequence comes from Ptychodera flava, assembly GCF_041260155.1. Taxonomy (NCBI): domain Eukaryota; kingdom Metazoa; phylum Hemichordata; class Enteropneusta; family Ptychoderidae; genus Ptychodera; species Ptychodera flava. The sequence continues at coordinate 31,822,124 of NC_091944.1, read as the reverse complement.
TTGTACGCCTATTTTCGTCAATCCCGGCTAAAAACCTTTTGTGGTTCGCTGTAAATGACCACATGTCGCCTCAACACTAGTGCGGATGATCTTTGCAGGTATTTTGGATTTTTTTGTGGGCCTATGACTATTCTAAATATTGACAGAGTTTCTTCCATTATTTATCCTTAACTCACACATATTCAGTTCCGCGAATGCCGTGACTTACAATAAGAGAAGCTATTTAGTATTTTAATGTTTTTCCTGGCACACAGTGCGCACAGTTTTAAATTTCATACAATGCAATTGTTCCTTCTCTTTACCCTCGTGAAGTTAATGTCAGCTTTACAGCCAGGAATATAGGTAGAGTCAATTTCAAACATTACAGTTGCTTTGAATACAAGGTGACATGCCTGGATGACAGTCGAGCGGTAACGTTGTAACCAGGACACCGGCATGGCAGTTTGTTATCTACTAATATTTGTCGCCAAAGTTCATCCTTGTAATCTATGTTTCTGCACAAATCTTGCTGACAATGCTGAACACATGGTCAGGACGTGAACTCTCGATGTATGCACATGTGACTACTTTAGGAATTCTGAAAAAAATTTTCTGTAAACTTACGACAATGCGTACATTCAATCAATCATTGATGTCAAACTTCAGAACGCGCCTCTGTGACAGGTAGTCGGACTCTAAAATTTCGTCAATTCTTTTCTGATTTTTACCACTTGTGGGGCTCATTTCGAAGCTCTTGGAGAAAGAAAAACTTTCGCCGACTTAGTTTTTCGAAAATGTAAATTTAATTTTTCCTCCATAGAGTTAATAAGGGGATGGTGACTATTTTAAAATTCAAATATTGCAAAATGCTGGGTGATTTGTTTCGATAGTTCCAAGCTTTGCACGGTGAACCCCGATTTTTATTGTTGATTTGGTAAGAGAATGGTTGAAAGTTTCATTCAGGAAAGTTTGAGCAAAAGTTAATAAGTCTTTCACTTTCGTGGCGAGCACTACCATAAACAGTATATCAACTATAAACTCTTCACGATAGCTCGATTAGCGTGTTTGCTACAAATAATGACTATTTCTTCTTCTTTCGAATATGTAAAGTCAAGAGTGTGTCGGATTCGTACCCAGACCTTATGGAAGCTACTCGCCTAGCAAAGAAATCAGCGACGAAAATCACTCTGCTGCATCACAAAGTAATGCATCAAGACCGCCGGGCTTGATTTTGTCTTCTAGATACTGTTACTAATTTGTAGACTCCTCTCTAAATACGTCGAAACTCTTGTACATTTTACAGACCCTCACTATCGCTTCGTCTTTACAGGAAATGTTAAAGTGGACTGAGATATTACATGTTATTTTTCTCCATGTCTATTGCTTCTTCTTTGACGTGTATTTGACCTACTGGTGACAACTTGCGAACAAGTTAACGCACTTCAACAACAAATTTTTATTGACGGATATCGAAGTAAAGAGATGTTTTTAAATCAGGATTTTCCTTGTGCTCTTCAAAGCCAATATCGTACACCACCGTCACATTGCGCACGGCGCTCAGTCTTTCTTTGTATGTCAGGCGATGCGAACTTTTAAAGTACATCACGTACACTGATATGAGCTACATGTACGTCATGGTTCAAATTAATTTGTCTCTTTAGACAATCTGCCAAAAGAGCTCGATAATGTTGGGCACATGGTCAGGACATGCACTGATGATGTCAAGCAAAATATATTCACATGTCACTTTTTTCTCGCGCAACTGGTTAGGCCTGTTAAGTACTGCTACCGTTTTAAAGTCTGTCGTTTCCTCTTAGTAATGCGAAAACGCTTGAGAATGCAATGTTTATTACTTGACCGAAGGAGTGGCTTCAAAAGAGTTGAATACAAGGTTTCATGTTTCGAAGAAAATGGAAAGAGACTGTTATTTTCCACAGTCACCTGTGATCTATTCCGCTCTGAGCCTATGCCCCCATAGACTTGTGTACATATGCCTGAGAAGAAGACATATGTATGCACGTCTATGGGGCGCATAAGCCCAGAGCCGTATAGATCACAGGTGACTGTGCCATTTTCAGACTTAATGGCCGCTATTACCACTTTCTATTCTCCTGAATCATAGAGTCCAGCTCAGAATGATTGAAAATCAATTTCTATCTACCTTCGGATGTGGAAAGTGCAAGCATTAAACTGCTACACATAGATTGTGTTTGATCTTGGATCCTGTGTTTTACAAAAATAGAACAGATGTATGTTCAGAGCCATTGTCCCCCAAAAGGTAGAGGTATTCAGTTTGATTTCTGCATATGATCGAAGCAATATTTGCCAAATGGACTATCACATTTCATGCGTTTAACACTTGTTGTAAACTTTAAAAAGAAAACTTGGCGACCATTGACACATCATCAGTCAGTCTTGACTCTTTGGTGACATGGCTGGTCAATAATGTTCGTTTCTTGTGAACAACAATTAAACTTGGTTCTCCATGTCGGCTGTTGAATATACGGAGTCAAGTGAGTAAGTGGCCGTTGTTGCTTCCGTTTCTTCAGAATTGATGAAGATTATCGGACAAGGTTAAAGTCATTTGTAATTTTTATACATTTACCAGCCCCTTAAAGGAAAGCAAAGTCGGCTAAGATATCCCGTATTTAGTAAGTTTCTGTCAGTGTTTCACAAGTTTTTGTAAGTTCACGGCATGTGATCTGTTTGACCGCACGTATAGAAACAACGTATAATGCAGCATAAAGCAGGTCAAAATATTTCCCTCTTCACAAAAAAAGCAAAATAATGATTATTCGATATTCAAAATACAGACGTGTACAAAAATCTAAAGGAAGAAGAGGCGTTGATACAATAGTGCAGCTGTTATGAATTAAGACTATAGAATACTGAACATAGACACTCTTAATTATATTGAATTAATTAACCAGAGATCAGAACTTGAAAGATGTGAATAATACTAGAACGACTTACTCTTGAAGTTAAATTATAAAAAAATATATACAAAGTAAATTAATTCTAATTTCAGATTTCTGCAAGTTTTAAGTCCTGTGCGATATCCCCAAGTCAAAATCACCTCTAAACTCAAACTCATGGGATTTTGCCGACGGCGACGACTATGTTTTGACGATACAGATTTCCCGTTAACGCAAATATTTTGAATCAATATCTGTGTAAAATCTCTGGCAATATGCAGCGGCTCGGAAGATCAAATGTTATTATTTACAGCTTGTTATTGTAATATGGAATCTGATGTAGCTAGGGCTCTCCTCTACCTGATTGGCTGGTTTTGAAATAATGAACAATGAGTTTCGGCTTATCAATCACCAATGCAAATTAGTCCTTCAGTATCAAAGTAACGTCACATTGAGGGCTGCATTAACAGAATGTACAGCTGCTCAATGTTTCAACAACAACAATAGCTTTCGACAAGAAACAGCATGGTTGTTATGTATATGTAGGCGATTAGAAACAAAATAACTATAGGCCACAGGCCCATAGAGAAAAAGTATTAAAGAAATCTTAACAGAATTCAATTTTTTTCATTACGTAGTAAATAAATGCAGCTAAGTTTTAATCAAGTTACAATCTTGTACTCAATAATAACATAAACCTATATGACAGATACGATACAAAACCGATTCCGTAACACTTCATCAATTTGGAAGGTGTCTTAGAAGCACAGGTAGATAAAAAAACAAAACTCGTCCTAAGAACTATAATAATGTCATTTTTCTTCATACGGAATTTACAAAGTTTTCGACAAACTGGAATATTTTCGTGTCGTCCATTCTCATGTTTAAGCATGTGAAGAACATCGAAATTGCGAAAAAGCAATGCTTAATTTAAAAATATGTACACTCCTCAAATATTTCTCTATATCAAGCATTGAATTGAAGGTACAATATTAACGTAACCTGGGAGATGATTCTGCGTAATAATGCTAGCTCTGCTGAGCGCAATCTTTCAAGCTGCTAGTTGAACCACAGACAAGGTGTGTGGTTGAACCTACATGTACACCATCATGATTTACCCATGCATGGCAGAATCCCAAACAGAAAGGTAGGGTTTGATGTTAAAGCCCAGTTCAATGATTTTAACCTACGTTCTCCCACTAATCTTTTCAATATGAGGCAACACTTCTCAGAAAATCTACCAGAATTCATCCAGAAAATGTTTTATCGATAGATTACACGTGACCATAGCCAAGGTTTCACTATCGTACAATAGAATTGAGGTGACATAGGTGTTAAATAGTATAACATTAACATTAAACATTAACATTCCACTCAGCTTTATCAATACAGTTTTCTGTCGAAACATCGCCTTTTTTCCCTGGCTTTCGCTTCTTGTTTTTTTGTTGATTGAGCTCTAACTTAATCGAGAAAATCAAAGCTAAATATGTGGATTGTTGAACAACCTGGATTTTCCTTTTATTTGAGAACCGTTTGGCTTAATTTTTATCGGACATTCTCTACGGAACACAATCAATTTAGCCTTATCCAAGTTGAGCCTCAATGAAAACAAAATATCTGTGACTGATTGATTTGTCCGTGAGTGTGGATTAGCATATCTGATCAATCGGCCAGATCATTGTTTTGGCTTCCTAATTAACGTAAACACCTTCGCAACCTACCTTATTAGTGTAAGAAACACGTTCATTAACGAAACAGGGCTTTTTGGTTCCAAAAGTGCATTCAATTAATCGGTAGTAACAGCAGAAGTGATTAGGAAAGATTATAAATCTCTAGCCATTGATGTAAGAACACTGATAAAATTACCATGAATGCCACATCTAATTAGTTTATCGCACAATAAATCATGCTGAACAGAGTCAAAATCTTTAAAAAGTCTGTAAAATATAATAAAATCTTCCTTTTCGTACTGTCAGGCATTTGGCAATCGTGGCTTGGAGTGTGAAAAGACTGCCCAGTAAAACTACGAAATACCTGGTAAATTGGCTAGTAATGAAAAATAAGGCACAAATTGTCACTGCATCACTTGTCTTGAAATGTCAAACAAACTCAAAAATATCATTCTCCTATAAAAGAAAACGCCAAAAGTCTCCATAAGGTTTCAGTTGCGTAAGGGGTTAGGCGTTCGACTCAGTCGGAGCAACAATATTTTCTCCAGAAATGGTCTGTCGGAGCGATTGTTCAGATTCGTCAGGTGATGCATTGATAAACGGGTGTACATCAGTAGGTGCTATGGCATCACTTGCTGTAGAAGTTCTCCCACTTTGGTCACTCGCATTGTCCCTTATTTGAAGAGGCTGCTCACCACCATCCGAAGTAACAGTGGCGAGTGGATGACTGGTACCACTAGCTCTTCCAGAGCTGTGTACAGATCTTCGCTCCACATCGTCTGTAGACTCAAGTCTGTCAGCTTGAGGTTGATCAGAGCCGATGTCTCCATGATGGGACGAAGCCCGACCAGTGCTTGATACATCATCCTCAACCTCGTCCACGACCTGCATTTCTATAACTGTACTCGGCTGCCCGTCACTAATCGTCTCTTTGTCCTTTTGTGGACTTTCTCGACAACATTTACAACATTTGCATTTTCTTTTACAAGACGCCCGACATTTGCCACACGACAGCAAACACCGTGAAATCAAACGATCGTACGGCTTCAAAGAACGCATAAACTCCGGTAAAAATTTCCAATTGCGCAATTTCACAGGAAGGCAATTCGGGCATTTTTTCTGAAGTATTTTGAGTGTTATTATAAAGATAAGAATGACACCTACGATGATCATAAATACTGCGAGATACTGCCACCCAGCGATAGCGAGCAACAACACAATTAATGGCAAGATGAAGAACACGGTCAAAACATATGCGAGAGAAAACCAACGATATTTAGCGGTTGTACTCCCTAAAAATTTCGCCCCATTGATCGGTGGTTTCCTTGTTATTGGTATCGGGTAAAACAAAATAATGCCGCTCAAATTAAAGAATAAATGACATAGAGATATTTGAACCCCTTCCACGAAGTCTATAGAATCTGAGCTCGCAAATGCCGCAATCAAACTTGTGAAAGTTGTCCCTATATTAGACCCTAGTGTGAGTGGATACATTCTTTCAACTGTAATAATGCCCACTCCGACCAGAGGTGTTAATAAGGACGTGAACACGGAACTACTTTGCAGTAGCATGGTAAACAGGACGCCAATCAGCATAGCTACGTATCCTGTAAGCCACGACAGGTATCCAGGGAAACTTGCATTTAGAAACTTCTTGGTACTGTTGGCGGCGCTGCTCTTTAGTACCGATGACAGCAGCTTAACGATTCCCATCAGGCAGCCCATCAAGAGGAGTAAAGACACTATCAGCAGGATCACGCCGATGATTTCATCAGCTAGGTCACTGTATGCAAAGAGGAATTTACCTGCGGAGAATTTAGTGTGTTTTTATTAGTGATGGTACAGTAAGTCTTGGAACATTGTCTTAAACACACTTTGATATTTTGAGGCAGGCAAATTGTGGCGACAGAAATGTCAATGACACTTTATATATCACTTGTTTCTGTTTCATAGAAGAAAGGGTGACAACTGAGAAATGTATCAGACAAACTATGAAGTCAGTGTCTATAGATTGTATACTAGTCCAGTCAAAATGGGGGTAGACCCACCGTAAATTGCAACAGATTTGTTTTGTTCAGAATGCATTTTGGAGTCTGAGGTACCCAGAACAACAAATGCATTTTGCAGAAAAATATTCTGCTGCAATTTGTGGTGGATTGGATGCAAACATCCCGTAGACTGACTGGACTTTCCTGGATCTAGTGTGGTTCAACAAACAGAATCAAAATTGGTATATTTAGATCAAACGAAAGAGAAAACAGATTATGAATGTTTTGTGCATATACTTTGCGAACGATCAGCTTATTACTTTGTACAAATCAGGTGTAAACCTACACTCAGTATACTTTTCCTAAATTTCGCTTTGGATTTATGTCTTTGTTTTACATTAGGCAAATACTTGCAAGCTATACTTATATGAAGGGACCCATAAGCTTATTACGGCAAGGAAATTTCTCGCTGCAACTAGCAAATACTTTAATTGAAATGCATAATTGTTCATTGGAATGTATGTGGCTCACAGGTGAGTGACATGATATTACTTACACCTCTCGATATACTTAGTGTAACTGTGGACCGTGGTGTAGTTGTACAGCGTCCCGTTAGCGTCATAAACTGTCTCATTATAGTAGTATTCTTCAGTGACGCACCATCTCTTCACAAAAGATTCATCGCCTGTTAGCTCCTCGCCTAATGCAATCTTTTCGAGTGCTTGTAGGTCTAGCTTCAGGGAGAAAGAAATCATGCACGTTATAGTAACTCATCAGCAGAGTGGAGATTTCACCACAGAAATAACACTCTACAAAGTCATTCGTCACTTGGTTTATATATCTTTTACTTGCATTCAGAGTATGCAAGACATGTCATGTGGTTGCCAGAAAACCACAAATTAGTTCACCCACAAAATAGGTTGTCAACCTTTCCTCCTTCAACGTGTTTATTTCTTGCTTGATAATCTGTTAATGTTATTCTTAAGTATCTGCCTTCAAATATATGCGTATTTGAAACAATAACATTTGTCGGCATGTTTGTATTTGAGCTAATAGGAAATGTTTATTACTCCAAGATCTCTCACAGAGGATATTTTCACAGTCGTTCCTGATATCTGATATATTTCATTATTATTGCAATTTCCACTTGTTGTAATTTTTACAATTGTCTGAATTACTTTGGGTTCAATTTGATTGAAAAATCAAAATAAAAAAACAACATAAAATGACAGTTACAGAATACGACTTCCAGTTTCAGTTCTTATACCTATACTTACTTACTTGAATGATTAGCTTTGTTATTGGATCCGATATCTTTACTCGATCTGCTCCTCCAATTTGCTGTAAGTTTGATCCCTTTACGATGGCTGTTGTTAAGTGGTACAGATATCCGGAGATAGATTCAATTGGTAGTAACACTAACACCGCCAGCCAGTTGAAACAGTCATGTACGGTAGCGCCAGCAAAGGAACGGCGGAACGTCTCCCTGTCGCCTGCCTGTCCACCAGCAACGATCGTATTGGTCACCGATGTACCCAAGTTAGCACCCATCACCATTGGTATTGCCTCAGGCACGTTTATGACTAGAAGAAAATAAAACACGCATTAATGTGCGATCGTTTTCTGGGTTTTGCATTTAAGTTTCACGTAGGAGCTGCAAGGCGTATTATTAAGGTAGTATGCGCCTCGAGAGTGAAAGACTTTTGCTCAAAATTTCCCTAAGGAATCTTTCAACCATTCGCTTTCAAAATCAAGAATAAATATCGGGGGCACGGTGCAAATTTTGCTACCACAGAAACAACCCAAGATTTACCGATATTTAAAATTCAAAATGGCCGCCATCCCTGTGTTAACTCTACGGGGAACAATAAAATTTTCGAATTTCGAAAAAGTAAGGCCGGTAAAAAGCTTTTCTACACAAAGAGCTTTAAAATGAACCCCACAAGTGGTTTATCGGAAAAGAATTGTAAAAGTTTGAGAGTCAGAATATCTGTCACTTAATATGCAGCAAAATCAGCAATTATGAGGGTGAAATCCGTGCAAATTATTACAATGATTTGAATTGCAAGAGAACCATAATATATTCCGTCTTACACAATGAATGACAGAAGATGATCTGTAGACTGATTGAAAATCACACTTACTATCAGATGCTACCATTGAAACGATGATGGATGTGGTGGCGCTAGAGCTCTGCAACAGTACAGTGACCAGCATACCAATCATCAAGCCTGCGATTGGAATCTTTAGCAGCGAACTGTCTGATAGGGCAGCACCAGCAGCAGATCCACCAATCAGAGTGAAGGCATCTCCCATCAATGACAGGGCGACGATGAAGAAGTATATGCAAGCGCATATACCTAAAGCTTTACCAATCCACTCGATACAAACTCGCCGTACTTTGCCGCGAGTACTTAATTCTGTAAACAAGGACGGCTCCTGGTAACATTTCATCATACTACAGAGGGAAAATTTTACAAGGCATCATCTGTAGAATTCTTTTCATCTTTTTCAACTTGCCATCAACCATCAACGAAATTCTAAAGAAACACTGTTTTTGCAATCTCATTGGAATTGATTTGTCACTGGCTATTCATTAGACTCAGCAGACAATATGTCCTTCCGTATACATTTGAATTAGAAACCTTCCAACTCGTGTACTTTAACGAGCAACCTGCGATTCAAATCAATAAGTTTAAGAGAGGTTGCATGTTTACGTAACAAAAACGGGATATATGTCCTTACCCGACCACTTCGGTTTATCATCGCCTGTGAAGTCTGGTGCCAAACTCCACGGGTCAGGTTGTTCCTCCTCTCCTTCTTGGGCTTCTTCTTCTTGCCTCTCCCCATCTTCGTTAACTTCAGTATCTTCATCATCATGATCTCTTCCACTTCCGCCAGATATGTTACTGATAACTTCAGCGTCTCCCCTATTTTGATTTCCGTGATGATTAAGAGCACTGCCAGGTTCTGTTGCTGTTTGATCTTCAGGCATGCTCTCTGACTCTTCAACCGGCGGTACTGACACTGGCAGCGTGGAGTCAACTTCATTATCCCCTGCATCTGCTGCTTCGCTCTGTGTTGGCTGGGTTTCATCCGGGTACTCTGGTCTTGGTTCACCGTCAACTGTGAGTAAAGTCGTTTCCTCGTCAGGTTCTCTTGGTTCTGAAATAAAATATTGCGTTGAATTGAAACTATCCAAAGCTATCAAGGAGATTCTCTGTGCAGTTCCCTAAACTATTGCTGTCGACTTGGTAGTTTATTTAGACTTCAAAAAGCCATTACTTTTGCTACTTGGCTACTCTAGAATTATGACTAGAAACGTTACACACTAATATCCAAAACAAAGGGGTAGTGTAGCGAAAATTCATCGAGGCAGTTTTGTTCTGTAATCGTGATAGTTTCTTCGAACCCATATTAAACTTTCTTGGCAAACATTACCATTCACAACGCAGGAGAAAGTTTTCTTGTTGTCACAACCATGTACTTATTCCGCCTGTGAATTTATTAACATGGTATTTTAATGTAATGCAAAAGTTAAGATCCATTTTTTGGTGCAAAGCTTCTGATTTTGTATTCATATTCTCTGCTTCTGGACGTTATGCTGTGCGTGTTACGATGGCATTATACGGTTCATAGTTTCGAAGTTGAGATTAGGAAAATAGTTGTAATCAGGCTGGGGTACTGTACTGTGGGCAGCATGCATGACAAACACTTCGACAGGCAAAGGTCTCCCTAGCTAATACCTACAAATTCACTTATAAGATTTTAAGTAAAATCTCTGTCACTTCTGAAGGCACTCACTTCCTGTAAATGCTTTGTATAATTAAACATTTTGAAGAAAGAAAATTGTTCGTTTTGGGTACAGTTGACCAGTCGCCCTAGCTTTTCAAAGCTATTCCTCAGCGTTTTTATATGATATTCAAGGGGGTTAATGGATAATGTAACATTTTATGAACACAAACTTGAACTCCTAATATACAATTTAGAAACAAAAACCGAAACCTTGCTTACTAGGAGTTGAACTTGAAGGTGAAAATGCACCTGAGGGTGACCCCGGGTCCAGCAAAGGATGACCGGTATCTTCTGCTCCCGTATTAGGAGAACCTGTAAATGTTTCCCAGGTATCCTCCTCATGGTCGTTGTCCATGGTAACGTTTTGTCGTGACCTGTCTGACCCTGTGGATGACTGTAGACCTCTGACGTTTGAGTACGTGCCAATATTAGTTGATTGCAATTATGTAAAGTCTCTCCTGTCTGGAACAAACAGAATGTTAGTTATTATACAGTCAGACAGTCAAACCAGCCGTTCTTTTCAGAATGGGGATGATTATCAGGCGTATCGAAAGGTCATCACTGTGGCAATGCGCTGGTGGTTTATTCATCAGCCACAGAATGAAAACACGCTTCAAAATTTAGTTGTGTCTGACTATCACCGAAACAATTTTTTGGTCAGTGCCTGTTTTTTGAGAAATTGATTAATTCTGAGATTATATATGTAAATGATATTGTAGACTGGAATACAGGTTCTATTGAATCTCATTGTGTCTTAAGTAAATTGAAAGATAAAAGAAATTGGATTTCTGAATTAGCTATTGTCAAAAAAAGCTATAGCCTCTAACTGGAAAAGAAAACTTCAAGGGACACGAATAGATGTATTTCACCGTACCCCTAGTTTTCTTCTAGTTTCTGGAAGAAAATTCCTGTTTTCACAAAAGCTTCTAAAACTCACCACTAAATATTACTATCAAGCCTTCTTACGGAAGCGTTTTATACCGTCCTACAGAGAACATATTTGTAATCAGTATATTAAATCTTATTCTCCTTCCGAGTGGAGCACTATTTGGATTCACCAAACTATAGGGCTAACATATGAGGAAAGCTGGCAGAGTTCAATTTTAAGATTTTACACAATATTCTCCCAAATGGTTGCAATCTCCTCAAGTGGAGAATTGAAAATATTGATAATTGTACAGTTTGTAAAGTATCTGATTCCTACGAACATATGTTTTTATATTGTAAAAAGCTCGGAAATTTCTTGGAACATATCAAAGGTCTTCTAAGTAAACTTGGCATCCATATAGATGTAGATTTCCATAACATTGTATTAGGGTATAAACCTCTTCAGGAATCCTCCCTAGTCAGATTTGTCAATCTTATAATTACAATTGCAAAATATTGTATTTTTGCTGCCTGGGCTAATTCTAGAAATAACAGTGGAAGCATGAAATCTGTCTTGTCATACGACATTTTCTATAAATATATACAGTTTATTTATTCAACTCATAAATGTAACAGATACAAAAGATTTTATACACTTTGGAAAAAAGTATTGCACTAGTAGGAGCATTGCTAGCTCTAGTCCTATACGCTTTGCTGATTATTGTATTATAGCGAATTTTTGAATGGCGTTTGTATTTGTACAATTGATGAATGTATACGAGATATTGTAACTTTATTAAACAGTAAATAAACATATTTAACAAAAAATAGAAGAAAGAAACAGTTTTTTGGGGACAAGTTTACAGTTATTCGAAAAAAGGAAGGAACAAAGCCGTTTCAAGGATCAGAAAATTGGCTATGTCGGTGAACGTTCAAAAGATTTACCAGTATTGTCGATGGAGATTAAAATTGCACCACTTTGTCCAAGGTGAAACGGTATGTATGGCTAGGAAATGTCGCCAAACTTCAATAATAACAAAACCACAAAGATCAAAACCGCAGGGGCTGTATATTTGATAAGTCAGACGGTGTCAATACGATGAATAAATAAGACGTAATTGATCAAATATGACAGAGTCTTTCCCTTGAAACGTCGAAATTGAAGGGTTAAGTAGGCAATACTTCAGGTCCACAAGTACTTTACGGAAGTGCACAATAGATATGAAGAAAAAGTATAATTTTGTTCGAATAATCATTTCTGGTTTGGAGATGGTTGTCACTGATTTTTTTCCGTCTGTATTGGACATGTATCTTATTTCTCCGTGTCTTTTTGTATCCACACCATGTTTAAGCATGGTCAAAAAGGATTAGCTATATCGTAATTTGCTTGATTTGACGTTCTTTTGCCTTTATGTAAAATTTCGTTCTAGAGAGACAGATTACCTGAGATTTCCTGATGTTTGAAATAGCAGCTATCCCCGTGTTAACTCTATGAGGAAAATTAAATTTTCGATTTTCGAAAAAGTAAGACGGTGAAAACTTTTCTTTGGCCAAGAGCTGTTTAAAAATGAACCCTTCAAGTGGTAGATAAAAAGAAAATTAATAATATTTTAGAGCCCGAATTTTTGTACCCGCGGCGTCTTCTACTTCAAACGTGGAACTATAATCGAGGCAAATGCTGTGTATTCAATATCTGTGTTTACAAAAGAGGAACATGGCATTATTGTTATTATTACAGTAGATACCTTAAACCTATTTTGTATCGGATTGTGAATTAATGCTAATGTGTTCCTTGTTTAAACCTATATTAGAAACACTATCATTTATGGCACCTTGTCAATATATGTGACTATCGTTATCCATCGCAAGATTGAATTGATGAAAGTAATTGTTTACTGCAGTAATTACTAATCGGTACCCAAAGTTTCAGTGGTGATTTAACATAATACTACATTGATGTTACGTAAGTATCTTACCTTAATATCAAAATGTTCTCACTAGAACGGTAAAGCAGGGTTCAGTGACTGATGTGGTAATTTTAGCCAATAATTCGTTATTGCAGGCAGCGTGCGTTCGCGCCAAGGGCTTCTCGATATATATATATTCAGTCAAATCAATCAATTATTTACAAGGTGTCACCCTAATAGGAAAACCCTAAACTTTAGAACTTTGCGGGGAGATCCGGTTTGAAATCAGTAATGTTGAAATCAGTAATGGATGAGAAAGATGAGTGTACTATTGTTCTGAAAGGGCAGTGTCGTATACTTTGAGAAAAGTATCTTGAAGTTTATCCACCATCTCTCTGCGAGATTAGGTTTTCTGTCTATAAAATGGACTTAACCGCATTCATTGAGTCGATGTCCAGAGAAATATCAACAAAAAGGTCATACGGCCAGCCGGGTGTGACGTAGATGCGTGCTAAAAGGGGAGTATCCGGTCATTGTTGGAAGTACGATGACACTACTAAATGCGCCCCCGCTGGTTGTAATGACGTCAATCCCTGTGACACTCCTAAAGCTTACATCAAAACAGTTGCTTTAATCAGTGATTAATTCAAGTTTCTGTATCATGCTGTTCATATGGCCCCTTATTTGATTTGAGATTCAAATAATGAAATTGTGAGTTTCACATATCATGGTGTCGGTCGAGAGGTACTATCTTTTATTTTGGTTTATTCTCTTACCCATCATGTTAGACTTAGGGTAATGACAGGGAGTTTCATTCGGTTTCATTCTAACCCAATACCACTGTTGCTCTGCAGCAGAGTTCCCAAGGTTAATGTGAAGTTTCTGTCAGAAGAATTAAGATGCGACTCTCGGTGACACTTGAATTTGGCATGTGTTCATCCGATGGAAGTCATACAAAATTACTGTAATTTTGATGAAAGATTGGCTACATAATGTCTGAATTTTGATTTACGAAAAATTAACAAACATAAACGATGTGAAATTTCTGGGTAAGGTATTTTGTATTAAACCAGAAGCAATTCCGAGAATAAGTCATTTTCCCCAGACTGGCTTCAATAAGGTGATAGAGTGACATCCTTAACCATTTACTTTTATCAATTATGCAGCTTCAGGCAAGAAGTTCAACATACAGGGACAACCTGTCAGTTGAGTAACAACTGAAACTCTTATGTCAACCACATAAAATTTCAAAACGTTAGAAGAATATCTAAGCTGGTTTCAGGAAGAAAAAAGCATCAAAAATCGTGTCTGGATAGGCAGTCCAAATATGCCAGTTTTTTGCTCTGTATTTAATTTTTTGTAGATACTTTCCTCCCTCTTAAAAATTGCATTCGAACCCTACCTTGTCTCAAGAAGTTACCGACAAGCAATTTTACAGCCACAAAGTAGAGGCTGCACGTAAACTGTAATTTGCTAACCCCAAAATGAGTCATCTATTTCATTTGATAATGAGATTCGTGAACTTACGTCATCATGTGACCTGTGATAAAGTTGTATCGCTCAGGCGTGCCCCGAATTGGCTCCATTAAATAATGTTAACAAAGACTATCTGTTAGAAGACTGCATGGTAGTAGTTTTGGGCAAAAATATAATAAATTGATCCAGCATATAAGAAGTCAGGAAAGCCGAAATTGGAATGAAGTGAGAAATGCAGAGAGACAAATAGTCAATTTAAACCAATTTGAGACCCTCAAAGTCAATGTCCCCAAAGGAAAAAGTAATTTAAAATTCTCAGAATAAACTAAACGCTGACAATATCAGATCGCCAAAGTTTAATTGTATGTAGCATTTGCATGTGGACAGTCTACAGTGTCATGACTTTAGACGCGACGGCCGTTCACAAATGCGATAATAACCCTGGCACACTGATAAAAGCTTGCTGTACTCAGTAGCGCAAGAAGTTTTGGTTATTTTTCTCACTCACATGTGTCATACTAAATCGTCATTTCAAGATATTGCAGAAATCGTCAGCTTTGAATCCGAATTAGACGTTAAAATAGTACAGTTTTCATATTTGTGTTGAGTTAGAAGACATTTTAAGTGCGTACAGCAAACAGTGCTCAGTATGAAAATAGGTGGATAATCTTTAACCAAGATTACCAACAAGCACGGTACCCATGATAATGATGTATATTATCCTGGTGGCATGATTGACGAATGGTCTTTGTAATGTAAAAATGTCGTTTTTTTCACAGTCTGCTGTTTTACAAACGTTGTCTTTTGCCGTAGAATTAATTTCAGCACAGTGGCGAAGCGCACGAATCAAGTTTTTCTCTGATACACTTTAAATAAGTTTGACCGGTTGTACCCATTGCTCGTGCCCTTACCGGTACATGACGTTTTTGTTCAGGACATGATCTGGACATCTGAAGGAAGACATTGTGCCTATTCTTTCCAAATGCGACTTTGTTTAACTTGTCAGTGAGAAAATGAATACTTACAAGTCAATGCAATTGAATCAAATCTTCGAGTTCGCAAACTGTATCACTGGAAGGCAGCGTCCCATATGACAACGGGGTGATCGTCGGGTCATGTTAGGTCACCGTGCCCCTAACACCGTGCGCTGTTCTGTCGTCGATAATAGCAAAGGGAGTGATATATTATCGAAACTTGCGTATTTTAAAGAAATGTTTCATTTTTTATAATGTTAAAGTGCGGCCTTACATATCTGATATAAAGATCCGTACCATATCGATGACTAAACATAACAACGTCAAGCATATATACTGATAACGGTGGTAAAGATTAAGAGGCACTATATTACACTATATTAATGCGGAATCGTTCATTCAAATAGTGTGCGTAACCCGCCAGGACTCGTGTGCAGATTTCTTTTTTAGGTATCAGGAATAAAAAAACCCGTAATGTAACAACCGTCGAGGTTTAGATATAACTCGGTGAATGTCTTACATATATTTTATCGTATAATGTATTAATTTAATATGGATTAGGGAGACCCAAGGGTGAACAGATACTCATAGGATACGTATCTGAAACTCCTGTTAGGTTAGAATGAACAAAATTCAGGATGATTTGCCATAAGTAATCAATTGAGTGAATATCACTGAAATCAATGGCAAAGACGTTGAGGTGAAAGGAAAAATAAAACGCCTTTTTGTGATGTAATTATTCGAAAGTTATTTTTCTTCCACTGGTTCATAAGAAGTCATGTGAAGACTGATAGTCAGTTTACAAGACCACATAGTTCAAGGCACTATTCTTTAATGAATGGTTGTAAACAAAGTCTAACGTCCACCATATACTACAATTCTACTCAGTGAAGGGTCTCAGACCATACAGAATGGTGATGGGTCAACATATGATGGAACAAATGACGTCATCTCTTCTTTACCTTCATAGATCTAAATTTGTAAACGATATAAATAGAAACAAGAGTGCAAACTACCAAAGTCTTACCTGTGTTTATGGTGATTGATGATGTTTTTTTTCGAAACGGTATATTATTATAAATAATATTTAATAAGCCCTGTCAACGCTGTCCAACATGGCAACCGTCACTCGGACTGCGTGTATGACCTGCATGAATACTTGTAACACCATGCACTCTGTACACAAGAATAAGTTAGATTCTCACGTTGTTAGTTGTTCATCCAGAGATCAATAATAAATTGTTGCTTTGCTGCAGCACAAACAGCAATATTAAATCCACTGAAATTTGTCATGAACTGTCCGCTTATTGTAGTTTATCGAGTATTTGGTTTCTTCTTCGATTGAAGATAACATGTACCTATGCAGGAATATTAGCTCATGTTATGATTTACAGCTATTCAGTCTCCGTGTCAGGTACCTTCGTGATCCATTCAATATTCTGCATATTACTTTGTTGTTTGTTCGCCTACAAAGTACGATTATCAATTTACATGGAGCTATTCTGACTTGTTGGACGCTACACACCTTAACATTGCTGGTATGTTAGATGACGGGCCATGTCTGTTGCAGACCAATGTTCATGAACGTTTGAGACGATGGCTTGAATTTTACTAAAACCAGTTACCAAGGAAACATAGGAACACCGTAGGGTGCAATTATCAAAATGAAAAATTTTACATCTTATTGCTCTTCCAGAGTCTAAGAAATATTTCATTCAATATCTATGTTTTCGTTACTCTAGGGGAGTATTTTCAACTTTAATCCTTCTTCACGCCGTTGTACTGCCAGGGAGGAAATTTGCTCAGCCTTAAATGCCTGGTCCCGTGGTGCGCATGCGTGAGGAATCTTTTAGCTTGCCACACACATCAGCAGCCGGTTCACAGTGGACTGCATGCTTTAGTAACTATTGTGGTGCTAGGTATTTTACGGTCCTTTACCTCCCAACTTACACCTAGCCTTCGATAGGATGACGTCACAGCCACACTGTTTAAACGGTCGTTACCTTGATAGATGGCGACCGCTAAATTTATTCACGTCTTTGACCCCAGTACTTTGAACACCAACAGAAGTGCTGTATTAGTGAATTATCTCTTGTGAATTGCCGACCGCAAATAAGTTATCTCAAATTCCACAATCGCTGGATCCACAGGTGGCTCGTTAAGACTGGCTATTCTTAGCAGTCATTCTGATCTGCCTCGATATTTGTTCACGAACCTTAGACTCAACGGTATGCGATTAAGCAGATGAACTTTCATACACACAGTCACACTAAAAGAAAGAATTGTGACATTGATATCAAATACACAATACACGATACGCAGTAGAAATAATTTTAACGAAATTGGCATATTATGAAAAACACAGATTTAATTTACAATTATAGTTTAAACAATTGTGTCCTGTTTTATAAAATCTAAAAGGAGACGCATAAACCTTTGGTTAGTCTGAATGATAATGGGTGTGTCAATATGTAACCAATTCATCAAATTCATATTTACCAAGTTCAGGGCTTACAAGGTCAAAGTTACGAACTTTTTCACGTCTCGACACTGCGCTAATCCATTTTGAATTTTCGATGTGACTGTGCGCCAGTAGGGAAGCGCTAGGATGTCAACGTGAATAAATACAAACACTGTGACATCTGCTCGCATAGCGGAGTGACATCTACCTCGAAATGCGTTTCACCGAGTAGCACAACACACTTCAAGTTTTTTTTAATGTGCAAAAGATGTTCGCAAAAGCTAATATTTGTAATAGGCGATTTGTTTTAGGGACAGTATCTGAAATCTCAACATACAGGGGAATATCTTACGAATGACACGAGTCCTAATCCAGCAATCATCCAAATTTGCAAGTATTTCCAATATCGTTGCTATATAGCGATATAAGACATTAAGCTTGAAGGACACAAAATTGATTGTAAGATGTATTTTATTATCAAAAATGTAGTTTACAGCTCTGTCATACTTAAATAATTTGAATATATCGTACAAGATTCCTCTACAGATAAAATATTTCAACATTTTCTTTCGACATTGTCAATCAGCTAATGTAACAAAGTGAGCGTTGACAATCTAGACATTGTGGTATCTTGCTCCAGTTTCGTACCGAAAGAGTAACCTTCTTTGTAACCTTATTTGAAAAAAGAAGTAACAGGAAGATGATATGTACAAGGTTTGTAAGCAACTTAAAGTTCATATGTAAATAAAAAGCATACTAAACTGCAATACCATCACGTATCGACTGCATTACTGTGTGAAACGTCGTCATTCGGGATATGTTCACTTTGGGCAAGTCTGGCTGGTACCTCTGAGTCATGGTCATTTGAAAGTTGTGAATTGTTCTCATTTTGCTTTGACTTTGTCCCAGTATTAATATCTCCTTCTACATCTATTACAGTGGAGGTTTGTATCTCGCAATAGCTATCTCTCTCCTCATCAATACTGAAAGCCTCATTTTGTTGTCCTGAATCACAAACGATGGTAATTTTTACGTCTAAATTATCATCATTCCCTTCGCTTACTTTTTCACTGTCGGAGGCATCATCGCCTTTACCAATTCCACACTTCTTTTTACACTTTCTACAACCTACCGCACACTTTGAAATAAGGTTATCATATGGCTCTAGGGAACGCATAAATTTTGGTAGGAATTCCCATGTCCTCATTTTCTTTGGCAGACATTTGGGATACCGATTTTGCAAGATGTTCACTACGATTACAAATACAACGATGGCGGCGGATATTGACATCACCAATGCAAGATACTGCCATCCAAGGATAGAGAGAACCAACACAATAGCTGGAATAATGAAAAATACAGTGAGTATGTACGCTACAGAGAACCAACGATATTTAGCTGTAGTATTGCCCAGGAATTTTGCACCTCCAAGCGGAGGTCTTCTGGTGATTGGAATTGGATACCACAGTAAAATACCCGATAAATTAAAAAATAAGTGACACAATGAAATCTGGACCCCTTCGACAAAGTCAACTGAGCTGGAGCTCGCAAACGCTGCAAGGAGGCTAGTAAATGTAGTTCCGATGTTTGAACCGAGGGTTAACGGATACATTCTGTCAACTGTGATTATGCCCATCCCGACCAGTGGCGTCAGTAAAGATGTGAAGACAGAACTACTCTGCAGTAACATGGTAAACAAGCAGCCAACCAATATGGAGAGGTAACCCGTCAACCACGAGAGGCGTCCCGGAAAATCAGCATTAAGGAATTTTCTTGTGGCCACAGCTGTGCTACCCCGAAGCATGGAACTCAGAAGTTTCACGATGCCCAACAGACAAGCCATCAGCAGAATCAGAGAGAACACCAATATAATTGCACCAATGACCTCATCTGGCAGGTCACAGTAAGCGAAGAGAAAGTTACCTGTTTAGAAAGAAACATAATATAACTGGTTAGTTACCGGGTATTTTGATAACGAAATGTTCATATGAAGACATAATTGCTAAATTAAATATCTGGCTGATTTTGTTATTCTTTCATTTGACAAAGCAGTAATTTGCACGGTTTTGTTATATCATATACTTACATCTGTCAGTTATGACCGTGGCTGTAGTATTGTAGTCTGCATAGTAATCCGCTACTAGTTCATCATACTCGTAGAATACTGTTCCATTGTATTCGGCACCAACTATGCACCACCTGTCGACCAAGCTTTCTTCACCGGGTTCCAGTTCTCCCAAAGCTACTTTCTCAAGAACGCTCATATCAAGCTGTATGAAAATAAAATGATACAAATTAAAAATGGATATCAAACAGTGGAATTAACTTCCGCGATGCATTTTGGACCATGAAGCGGCAAAAAGCAAAATATCAATACCTAATTTGATGTACAATCAGTAAAGTCCCGTTCTTGGATTCAAATTCGGTATCATAATTTTTGTGAATTGACCTTAAGTTACAATGTAACCGGCATATCATGTTGCTGGAGAGCAACAATTCATTAATTATCCTATCTAGTCTAAACCTTATTTTTCGGACAACAAACCGAGGACAGGACATGCATTTTGAGAGTTCTTACCTGTATTATTAAGTCGACTATTGGACTGGTAATCGACATTTTGTTTGTGCCACTTATTTGATGGAGATTGGATGAATTTACGATAGCCGATGTTAGATGGTAGAGGTACCCAGACACACACTCCAGTGGCAACAGGATTAACACAGCCAGCCAGTTGAAGCAATCATGGACAGTAGCACCAGCAAATGAAAGCCTAAAGGTTTCCCTGTCGCCAGCTTGTCCACCAGCTACGATTGTGTTAGTTACCGATGTACCAAGGTTGGCGCCCATCACCATCGGAATTGCTTCTTGGACTTGAATAACTGCGATACAAACATTGAAACGAAAAGATGTTTTCTATTAAGTTACCTGTTCTGCAACTACCTATTTTGCTTTCGTTATGTGACATGTAAAGTGCACTGTATACATCTGTTTGTTGTATACGGCTATGCAATCGCAGTTACGTCGTCTTCGTAGTTATTCTAGTGTCTTTGTCGTAAAGATCTAAAAGAAAATGTATACTTACTATCGGCCGCTACCATTGATACAATGATTGAAGTGGTGCCACTAGAACTTTGTAACAGTACAGTGACCAGCATGCCAATCATTAAGCCGACAATAGGATTCTCCAGCAGCGTACTATCGGACAGGGCGGCGCCAGCAGCAGATCCGCCAATCAGAGTGAAGGCATCTCCCATCAAATCCAGGGCCACAATGAAAAAATAAAGGCATGTGAACGCTGCCAATGGTTTGCAGATGTAATCCAACAAGACTCGTTTGATTTTGCCACAAGTGGTCAAATCTGAAGAGGAAAAGAAACACAAAATTCACTAAAAGTGACAAAAGAAGTTTAAAATTGCAAAATTACTTATAGTACACTACAGCAGAGAAATTTTACGTGCTACCATATGTTTGTTTCACGAAATGGAAAGCTAGTTACGAATCTTCGTCGTATCAATATTTAATAGAGGTGATTATTTGAAAGAGTTCATTTCAAAGCAAGTTTTTGTTTACTCATCAGCCTCACAGAAAATTACTATAAAGGAAAATCTTTCAAGCGAGGTCATTGTAAAATTAATAGAAATATGTTTGAAACTCAGGACCAGATAAAAATGTATCTTACCGGACCATTTCTTTCTGTTTGAGGTTCCAAAATTTGGTATGCTATTCCACGGATCGTCGTCCTTCTCCTGTTCCTCTGGCTGTGTCTCCTCAACGTCCACACTCCCTCCTTGCTCCTCACTATTCACGTTGCCTTGTTGTTCCACGTCCGTTAGACATTCGTGGATGTCTTCGTCAGCCGTATCCTTTGCCTGCACACTACTTGGTTCTGATTCGTCACTGTTTCCACTCCTTGGCGCCTGTGCTTCAAATTGAATACCGAAAGTTTTAGCTGGATCGGTGAAACTGGGATCTGAAAATATGAAAGAAAAACAAACTAAATTTATTTTAGAAATACCACTGTAAACTGGACTCTGCGCTAGGTAAACTCAAACTAATAATATTCGAGATCCTGGTAACAATTTACCACCTGAAAATTCCTGTTCCATCAAAACTTGACTTATTAAAATGTCTAAAATGTCTTTAGAAATCACGATCCTATTGGTCTTTTCAGTTAACGATGGTAAGATCACTCACCCAAGTTTTGAACACCCAGGCCTATTAAGCTCGACTCATTTTCGACAGGTGGTCCAAGTGATAATTCATCTGACACAATGCTGATATTGGTTAGGGAGGTCGCTCTACTTGGGAATGCACTGGACTCTGCACTGGGTACACTCAAACTGATACTCGACGCCTGGCTCGGAATTCTTCGGTACCTTTGATGGTATGTCGATGGGGAACTCGAACCTGACGAAGTCTCTGAGGATGCAGTTGACTCTGTATCAGACCATTTCGCACCTCTGTCCTGGTCGAGAGAGTTCTGCATATCAAGGTTACGAGAAACGGTTAACGAATCTACCTCGTCCAGAACGGTGGTCTGGCGGTCATTCCGAGAAGCACGGTTTTCTTTGTCGTCAGCTGGACGGTTTGATTGAACGTTCGAGCTGGTTTCTTTCAGAACTGCCATATTTATGTGATCTTCTGTACGTAATTACACAGTGTATCGAGACTGTCTTTGAAGTATACACTCCCTTCACTTGCAAGTTACCGTCAGAGATACAACAGGTGATGAAAATTTATCTGAAATGAATAATAAAATTGGTCAGCATATCATTTCTTTAAAATTAACAATTAAAATATTTCAATATGAAAATTATCTTCTTTTATCTATTCCTACATATTGTATGGCATTGTCTGAATGTTAAAAACATTAAGATATGGTAGGGTTGGTCGTATGGAGGCAGTTTTCAGGCAAGCAACGGTAGAGGTGTGCCCACTGCAAACGTAAGACTAGCTTCTGTAAAATTACAGAGCAGCTGGTTTACAGAATCACCAGGATCACAATTGTCAATGCAATAATAAGTGTTTTCTTCCCTTCTTACTGTTACCGGATATCCTATATGACATGATTGGAAATGAACAAATGAATTTGTGTAGTGGTATTTTTCAAACTTGTAACCAACGGCTTGTATTTAAGCTCTTTATGGTTTATCCGAGACCAATTAATTTCTCTTATGAAATGAAAACATAAAACGACGATGTCTCTATACATGTCAGAAATATTGTAAAGTTACGCGCCCTGCAAAAAAATCAGTCGGCGAATAATTCAAAGTGTAATCGAATGTTCAGCACTTAGGAAAACACATAACTTAAATGAAGTAAGTGCGTGCTGTTATTGTTAAGGTCAAACGCACAGTCGGACGAAAGAATTCAGAAACAGAAATAACTTGTTATTCAACTTTCGAGATGGCTATAGCAAGAAAAAAATGTATACCTTGAAAGCCATAAGGAGGTCTAGGTGAGTCTTCACCGATGTCAGGATGAGAAATGTCATGACTGAGCTTTGGAAATGCTGCATATACACCCTCCTTGTCTGTGATATGCCAATGGAAACAGACAGCGTTCATGAGGAACACATGTATAGCTCTATGTGTCCACATGAACAACCACATGGGCACCGGCACCTTATGAGCATTGACCTCATGAACAGCCGCTACGCGCCTTCTCTATAGGGGTACCGCCATCGTAATTGGGAGGGGCGATTAACATCATAATAATACGGCATTGATATTAAAAAATCATCGACTCTGCTGTCAAAACTGGTATAACTGTCAAATTAATTATAGAATGACCGATCTGAAGAAGATCACTGTTGTAGAAAACATGGCATATCTTCATTTTGATCACCCATCCAAACCCGCGATGTCGAGTTGGTTCATCCCTGGAGATTTGTACCTAGGTTACACTCTCCTCATAAATCTATCTCAATGATAGTAGGCGATGAAAAGATAACGTTTCCCCAAAAGACGCGGTGACCTAGTCTGAGATATGTTATCTCGCCTAATAGAGTAGATGTCAAATTGTTCAAATCCTCCCGGACGTAATATTCAGTCATAGATGACAAAATCCGTTGTATTTACCCACGTTTACCATACTTCTGGTCAAATAGTATGGGTCCTAATTGTGTTTCAGCAAGGGACCATAGCTCAGTCACAACTAATTACAGTAATCATGTAGGCGACAGTCTAACTTTTGGTCGAACGCTTGAGGTGTATAACAAACAAATTTGGGCAAAACAACACAGAAGAAAAGAAGATCTCGAGGGGATCGTTGCCATGAAGTGCAACAAATTTAAGACAATTCTTAAAATGAGCACTGAGGGCTGTGAATGCCGGACAAACATTGATTTACTTTCAGAAATGTTTGGAACAATTGTGTTAGTTCTCGACTTCGTTGCGTCATTGTTTCTTAATAACGAAAACAAAAACATGAAGTCCAAAGTTTGTGTTTTTTTCGTTAATTATCTAAGGTTAGCTGTATCCTGTTCGTCTGGTAAACAATGGTCGACTTTGAAATTTGGTCCGTTTGAGTATGGTCGATAAGAGGCACCGGACGTTGAGTTCTGAACTTTATTCTATAAGCTTACAAGACGGAACTGCATCATGCAGCTGCTGGGGTATCCACGTGAAGCCCATGTGGACATCTGCTACCATGATGAGGAGACCTCACGCAGCAACGAATGCCTGCCAATCTATAAATCATCGCGATAGCATATGCATCGAACAAATACCGTCACACGAAATCGGAAAGCTCGATTATTTAACATTTTACCACTAGAATGTAGAAATAAGTGCAGAATGAATGGACAACGGTTAGTGTCTTTTTATTACCAAAAAAACCACCCAGAACGATGTAAAGTGGTGTATGAAGTCAGAACCCTCAGATCATTCAAAAATGAGAACTTTACGATTTATTCTTCTATTCGCTGTAGTTAAAACAATCTTTTCTCCAAAGCAAGTCCGAATTAGGGCTGCCTGAATGTGCTAGATTACGCTCTGTAAGTCCTAAAGAAACAGATTTTAATATGTATAATTTTGTTAACTGTACATGTACTTATGTGTTGACCACTCCAGCCGCAATGTCAGCAATCAGCTGTGTAGAGCTAACAGTGGTTCCGTTCTGCACGTCATGTATCCCTACACTTATTACAGGTGTAAATCATGAATAAAACAACACTCGCGTCACTTTTATAGTCGGTCATGATCTAATAATAAGTATTTTATTGGAGGGCGGCTGTGCTACACACCAGTCAGGCAGATGGAAATTTAGATGTCGCTATGCAAGGCTGACCTATCAGATGACAACTACCACTGCAAACAAATGGAGGTTTTAGTTGACATAGATACAATTTCTGATGTTCATATAAAAATATCGAACGAACGATAAAGTATATTATAGTGGTGCGTAACGAGAACACATTGATGATGTCACCGGTTGATTAAACGGAAATGGAAAATTTAGAAGTCTAAGCTTAAGTCTTTTCGGCTCAGAGCTTAATTGGTTGTCTTGCCACACATGAGGCAGAGCGCAGAAAATATTGAAATGAAAAAGGAAGGCAAAATAGAGCGTAAACGTGAGGGCGGGCAAGTGCCAGTGGTCGATGACCGATTGTCTATCAGAGACCATTTCCTGCGCATACTGTTGTCTTTCTGTATCTCCAAACAAAACAGTCTCTTTTGAATCATCGGTTATAGACACTGCGTTGCTCCTAATAAAGTACGTAAAGATCTTTTGATATTATTGGGCAAAATGACAAAACTTAGCACATGGCCACTGCATGTATGCTACATGTCACGGCGTCGTTCGCAAGTCAACGTACGTAGTCACAATGATTTAGAATCTCAGCCAAATTTGTTGACCCTTGGCAAGGTAACGTATGACGCACTATATCACTGACCAGGGTTGTATCCACAGAAATGTAACCTTTACCGTACTGTCTAAAAGATTAAATTTTGCTACCATCTAATCTACAGACAGAACGGGCCCACGCATAACAAACGAGACTCAGTACTTAAGGATAGTAAGCATGGGGGTACTTACCCCTATTTTGACTGCGCGTACAAATTTGCACTATGTGCCATGGAACTGTTTCTAGGCGATATCAACTCACATTCAGATTTTTCTTGACACATTTTTGGTTAGGCTGTATCAGCAGGTCAAACTTCCAACAACACATTTCAGCAATTAATCCTGTTCGGGGAGGTCAAATCGCCATGTCATCGTTGATTTTTTTCACTTCTAAACTTTCATTTTTGCACTGTTTTTCCGGAGGGATTGCGGTTTTTTGAGGGCACCGGTTGGAGGTTAAGTAAAACGCTGTGAGTTTTAATTACTTAAGATCCTGAACGATATATCACGGGAACAATGTGCGAACGTACGAATGAAAGATAAACACAGTCAGACGCAAAAACCTGGCAGAGGTATCACAAGCAAAACAATTCTACCATTTCTATGATTCAGTAGATTTAAACAAATTCGTATCAATATTTTTGAAAAGTAATAAAATAAATTGGGTTCCCCATTTGATATTATTTTCATCAACGCTTGTGTTCATCATGCACCGCGCTTAAATCTTGGAAAGAGATTTAAGCGATGGTGATTCTTTATAGCCGTTATCACTTCAACTGCTTATTCCTTTGAAATCAGCAAGCAATTAATTGCTCAACTTGTTTGACAGTAAGCATCATTATAAGCAATCAGCATGTAATTCAACGGACGTCTGCGTAAGTATCGACACAAAATAAGCTGCTATTAAATTGATTTAAGGTCAAATGAAAAATCTGTAGTTCCAGTTACATAATTTTCAAGTAAGGATAGATAGGTTGCGATCGTTTTTCATTTTGCAAATTTCAGTTATTGTTAAGTCTTACAGTTGTTTAAAACAAGGTTACGGTGAATAATTCTGTCGTAACAAACTTTCAGATTGGATAGATTAAGCGCAGTGTTGTTATATCACAACGATAGATTTGTGTATGTATGTGTTTTAGCGCCATAAAACGCGATGTGTAAAAATGAGATTGGTGTTAACTGCGAACAGAACACTGGGTCGTGTCACCGGCCTTACAGTTAGTAATCTCGTCTACCGCAATGTAGTTTTCACTGACACAGTATAATCAAGCTACAAAACAGCATTTGATTCAACACGGAATTTTCGTTTTCAAACACAGGATTTTAGAGTGATACGTTAGATATATTTATACTAGAAACAGTAGCTCCATAAAACTGTCGATACGAGCATTGGCATCTTATCTGTCACTGATTTATATCTGTCGGTCTGTGTAAAAATTGACAGCTTCATTAAGGAATTTTCAAATTACGGGCAGTAATACTTCATCAATCAGCTACCTAGACTTAAGTAGATTGAAATAATCAGAAAGTAGTTGTAGTGTTCCTTTGACTTTCTCAAAACTATTTCAAGGAAAACTGTCATGGATTTTTTTATGAGTATAGCACTTTGTATCACTTACCGTATTTCGTCGACTGTATGGCTTCAACGCATATCTATTGAAAAGGATCCTAATCAATGATTCTTCTTGGAGTCTGATTCGCCTTCGTCTCAACTTATGCTTTATATAGGGATATCCAGCCGAACGGACACCCATGATTTATTATGACAATCTATAATTGTTCCTCATCTCACTACCATATCATCTATGTCAATCAATCAAGATTTGCTTACAATACAGTCGTAGTGTCAATGTTTATCTTTTGGTGGCCCTGTCATGTCACTTAGTTTCTCAAGGATATATTAAGATTAATGTTTCCGTAAATAACCTGGCGTGAGAAGAACCAAGATTACGAGAATTATTGTGTTTACTTGGCTTTCCAAATAAATGAGACATTTTATCCTTTACATACAATACTTTGTAATGCATTGAATGACTAACTGTAGTAATCAACGAAACATTATGTATCATTTTAGTTGTGAAATGACGCGCCTACATACTCTTTAACAAAACAGGTATGGCAACATGTTATCAAAACTACGGTTCATTGGCGAGCAACAAATAGGAACCCAAACACTCAAGATTGTTCGACGCAATCAAACCTTGTGTCCAACAAATATGAAGATCGTTTCCCCATCAAATTAACCTGAAAATCCAAGCCAAATCCCCGCCCTTAAAAAGAGTGGTTCAATAACCAAGCTAAGTTATGTAGTTACAATTTTTCGGACTGCAACCCTTCCACACTCTGTAGAGTTCATGAAGCACTCACACCCACATACTCGCT
The DNA here is from genome assembly GCF_041260155.1 of Ptychodera flava. NCBI lineage: Eukaryota > Metazoa > Hemichordata > Enteropneusta > Ptychoderidae > Ptychodera > Ptychodera flava. The sequence goes on along the minus strand of NC_091944.1, from coordinate 31,793,861 downwards.
CTCACACATTGTACACAAACTTTATCATAGCAATGAATACATCACTTAAAGCTTTACGCATAGATTGGCATCAAGATAATTTAATTTGTATATGATGCATTATCAGCTGCAGTGCTAGACCGTGAAGTGGGGATTTTCTAGGTATTTTTTCTTAAGGCATCAAGTTTTCTTGAATTGACTGGTGAGACGCGGTTTGGAAAATTGTCGTTGACTTTGCCGTCTGCTAATTGTGGTATATATAAGCCACTTAAATTGATCGATGGTGACCGTGTGCCATACGATAAACGACCTCATCTGACGTGTTGAAGATTTATTTGTGCATTGTAATTAAGCGCGAGATGCGTAAGTTTAACAAAGGTAATCACAGATCATCTACCTCATACTGACCAAAACCTGTGATTGATTGATGAACTGCGATACTTCTCGGTTGTGTAATTAAGATTTATCAGAAAGATAGAATTTGTTCCTCTACTTTGTCACTGATAACGGCTGGAGACGCATTGTCCAAATTGTCAATTACAAACTACAATCTCAATTGTGACTTGTCAATCAAATGATACTTTATGGCGTTGGGTTTTGAAGAGAAACTGTTCAATTTTAAGGTTTGAATTTGTAACTCGATGCGCTCCGAATAAAGAATCTCGCTTTCTCAAAGGAGGTAATCGACAAATGTAAAATGTAAACTAACGGTGAAATATAAAAACATTTCAACATTGTGGATACTTGTTATTAATTCTAGGTTATTGGACTGATGACGCAATCAAATACTGCCAATGTTTACCAAGATACGGCCTAGGACTGTGAGTGTTGGTGATAGCCGAATTTAGGGAACGAAGCCAAATGACCAGATGTGGTATCTTGAGTAATAGGATGAAATTTGGTAAGCTTGATATGGATTGTCACGTCAACAAAATTGCATGCCATACCCTGCTCAACTGCAGCGTAATAGCCTGTTTTATTTCGACAAACTTGATTATAATGGTGAAAATCGCTTTATAGCTATTACGACGTCAAATACACGGAATAAATAGCAGTATAATCAAGAAATACAATCATATAATTAGTATTTCAGACTGCGAAAAGGAATCGACGGCAAAACTTTACCAAATCGATATATATATGGTATTATATCGTAACATTTTCTGAAATCAATTTTGGATGCTTTTCAATCAATCGGTCCAATCGTTCAAAGTCAATGTTATAGGGAAAATACTTAAACTAACATGAAAAGTAGTTGTTGTACAATACATTTTAAGTACCACCACAAATTCTGTTTCTCACGTTTCTTTCACATATCTCCAATATACACACTGCCGTGTTCGTTAGTTTAATTTTCCTCGGGATTACTCGTTATGTTGGATCATCTGGTGAGCAGTTACTGACGTTGATGTGGCGTTAACGAAACAATTACAAAACACTTCATGTTTGCCGGTATTATTCGAAATTTGGAAAAAACCCTAAAAATGGAAAATATCGTACGTTGGGAACGTCACCCAGGTAGACGTGGAACCTGTATGGAAACATTGCAGGAAAAAAGTTGATAGGGCGTTCATGAGTGTTCTTTGTGGAGACAGAAACGTTAAGTGGTACTTAAAACCGACCGATGATATCGCAAAATAAGTAGAAGTTGCCACACTGTCCAGCATTTGATACGCCACTCAGAATGAGTGACGGCTCTGTACAATTAATGGCATAGTGTAATCACTGCGGATTGACAGCAGAGATTTATATACCATTGTGCCGAAATCTGATGTTCGTCTGCCTCAGAATTTAATCATTTCACACAACATTTATCTCGCTATAGGACTGTAGGCATTTTACGATAAGACAGTCTCCAAACTGAATGGTAATTGAGATGCATGATGCAAATATGTACATGTATCCACATAGTGACATTATGTTATTTCACGGATCTGTAATGTTCTTTGCTTTTTCTTAAACTGATCACCTTTGCAGAATCAATGAATTGTATGATGCAAAAATCTACGCAATGGCGATTTCGCCTATTCGAAACGCATTAGAGGTCCCATTTATTGCAATCGACATGCTTGAAGTTTATCGAAATTTCTGATTTCTGGAGGATAAAGTAAACTATTCATTTTTTTCAGATGAATCCCACATATCATATATCCATGGCTTCAGACTAAAGATGCATTGCAGCTCAACGGTAGAAATGGTAACCAACTTCAAAGTAACGACCACCTGACATTTATAAGACCCCCAGACATCAAACCTTACCCAAAATCATTGCTCGACGCGCTAATCCATTCCGAACCGTGTTGTTTCCGAGTTAGTTTACCTGTTGTATGTAATGTATTATGTCACATATCGGGTTTGGGCAGCGGATGGATACAGAAAGTAAACACAATCGTGAAAGTTAATTTATGATAAGCTGTCCAGTGAGATGACATCAGACTATTGAAAGCTAATATGATTATTGGGCAACGTGAATGATCTCTTATGAATGAAAAAGCAACTTGAACCAAACCAAAATGAATTGAGCTAAGGGTCGCCCTCAGTCACAATCTTGATTTGACACTATCCAAGAGAACAATTATCTCTGGTAGCAATACGTCTGGTTCATGTGAGTGGATAATGTGTTTACGGAATCTGGTCACCTGATCGTGGTACTATCTACATACCGTCTAGGATAAGATATAAGTACATACAGAGATCAATCACTCTAGATTATCTAGGAACACTTTAAACCAACACTGTCATACCTATCCAAACTAAATAAATTATAGAGTCAATCAAGATAATAGTCTGATTGATCAAGGCAATCACTCAACCAGTATTTACAAACGATTCATGACGTTCCCTTAATGGTTAGATCCTGTTACTTAGCGTCAAAGGTTATTGACGTGGTCTCATTTTGTAAGCAATTATCCAACTCCGATATCTGCAGCAGATAAGATCAGTTTTTTTGCGATATGATCCCTTTTCTCTACAATAAAAAACGAGATCTGAGTGCCCTTTACATGGTGGAAAATCTTTTCAATCTCAACAGTTCATCTATATCAGTCCTTTTAAGTTACACAGGTGTTGAATTCAAATTAAGTGGCAAATGAGAAGTCTATTGGGTGTATACATGCCTCTGAAAAACACAGTGGTGCTATCTTCAGTTAACCGAATTGGAAAAGTCTTGTTCGGGTTTATACATTCGATTAAAAATGGCAAAGCAGCAAAAAAGGGGTTTCCAGCCCCTTCAATTGTAGAATGCTACATTTATGATGGACACTTTTGAAAACATGATCTGTATGTATACATACATACATAAACCTGACAAAGAGCGCATGCATATGACTGATTCGTCAGCAAAGTTCGCAGCCTTTTGCAAAAGCAATGACGAAACCCAATACCATTTTTTCCAAATGTAAATTCTCCGACACCTGTATGATTTTCAAAATTTCTATAAAGAGTCTCTCTTTCTTGCTGTAAGACTAAGTCTATTGATGTACGTTTTGGAGACACAAGTGCTATAGCTTTTTTCAACCATTATGAAATGAATATTAATCATAGAAAGCATTCATTTACTCTGTATGTGCCGCAAGGTAGACACAACTATCACTAAGAGTACCATCGAAGTTGCTCTGGAGAGAAGACTATGTGAAGACACGTTGTTACAATACTGCCGATGAGAACTCTTCTGTTACACTAAGGGACGATTCAGAATTTACTTCCAGGGGGAGGGTGGAGGATTGTTTATTTTCTCGGTGATTTTTTCCATGGCCCCCCTAGTAAATTATAGAAAAAATCTATGGCCCCCTCATCTTTCCTGTTTTTTTTCCATGGCCCCCCCTAATATATACATGCATGCTTATACATTATAGACATATCCAGTCTAACAAGTTGCAGGAACTGTAGTGGACATTTAAACGATGATATAACAAATCATTTCAGGGTTATGTGACTATAAAAAGAATGATTTGCAGGGACTGCAAGTGGCACACTTTTGGAAATGGTAGCAATAAACATATCTGGTTGTAAATTTCTGAAGAAAAGTTAATTACTAAATATGAATACTTTTTTCGTTATGTCTCACTGATACATATGATGCACACAAAGACAAGCAAAGATGTCAGTTAGAAATGGTGAACAGAAAATCAGAGGAGCAGATAACTGGCAAAGTGATATATATCTTGAAGTTTAATGGTACATCATTTGCAGATATCCAGATATTTCTGGAAGTGAGATGTACATGTACATGCACACGTTCAGCATACATTTTCATTTGATGATGCTGAATATTTGCAGACTCACGGTGAAAGTTTTAAACATTAGGAATTAAAATTGGTGAAGCCAACTTGTTTTTAATTTTCTCTTTTTTTCTAATTTGGTTGTCATAAAACCAAGTAGCTGCCACTGAAAGCAACAATGCTGAAGAATATTTTAGAACATTCTTGGACAAAACACCTTATCCAAAACATGAATTCACATGTTATTCTGCTCATTCCATTCACAATCCAATGTTCATATTAAAATGCAGACAACCCTGTGTAAGTCAAAATTCACATTTTGTCAGCAGTATTTTTCAAAATTGACAGAGCATTCATATTTCGAATTTTTTTAACAAACTTTAATTTTAAAATAGTCATGATGCGCATGTTTTCAGATGACATGAAAGAATTAATACATGTTAATTTGTTTTTTTGCCTTTTCTGCCAGCCGCCACTGTGAAATCTTTGATTATACATATCAGAATGAATGGGACACAAAAGTATTAGCATCAATACACAATGTGTAAGCCTATCCACATTTCTCCTAGCCTCATACACACTGAGATCACTTCTTGGACTACAGCAAATTTCTTGTGTACACAATATTTCAACAATCCGACACCATAGCATTGGTGCAGTGCCTCTGGACTTGATCTGAGATCTCTTTTCAACAAAAACAACCCTGACTGTTCACTGTATGGTTTGTATTGACATGCTAAATACTGGACATTTCATAATGCTTCAGGGAGGAGAACAAGATACTGCAGTAGATGCATAAAACAAACCACTGTGAATATTGCCGAATTTGGCAGCTAAAGGAGTTTAACTAAACATGTTGAGTTTATCTGTCACCCGGGTAGCGTCTATGGTTCTCTATTGTAGAGATCAGAAATTCTGGACAAATATTGAATTGATGTTTTTTTTTCCTTGGCCCCCCTAAAAGATTGTGGTATTTTTGTCTGGCCCCCCCCCTAAATTTTCTTGGGAAAAATGGGTGCCCCCCCTGAAAATCCTCCACCCCCCCGGAAGTAAATTCTTAATCGTCCCTAACCTTCCTTAACTCATAGACTCTCGAGAGTCTATGCTTAACTGTTACCAATAAAACATATCTATACAAAAAATAAAGTTCTCAGCTTGAGAATGCTGAAGAGTGTCAGCTGATTCTATTTGTCCAGTTGATGAATGTTGCAAATTTTTATATCTTACGTAGTATAAATATTATGGATATTACATATGAATGTGCAAAACGCCGATTACGTAAAACCGTGAAAGTTCTTTGCGGTTCTTTTCGAGTTAAAATCAGGTCATTGACAGTTACTTGCTGTAAACGTTACAAACATTTATTTGACGGTTGTTTCGTCTACATTACATTTTTTGCTACATCAAAATTTCCAGGTATTCTTCGATTCTGATTTTCATTCAACAGCAAACACCACCTAGATACTACCAAGCTTTTCGATTAGTGGAATGTCAGAAATCATTGTAGCCTGAGACTCAGATTGACTGGATCCATTGAAAGGTAATATATGTGTTATTATTTATTTTCAAGAATTAAAAATTTTCAGATAGCACTTACTTTGTTGAAATTGCAATGCTCTAAATCTTCCCTGCACAATATCAAGATATCTCTTTTCCTGCGCCGATCTGCTTGATAATGTCTAGACGTTGGTGTGAGATAAATGATAGCATGTTCGGTTCATATACCAATCCTACGTTGGGGTCTCTAGTACCATGGCGTACAGCTACTGACCATGGACAGTGACTCAGTGTGAAGATATAAGTATCATGACAAACCCATCACAATGTGATAGTATTCTGATCTTCAATTTTCCATATTTCCCTCTACATGTACGTAGTACCTGCGGGATACCTGGTATCTTCCCTGGGTTTGTTCACAGCCCCGTCAATAACGGAAGGAACGTACGTACTGGACAAAATTATCGAAATGCTGCTACCGTCTCTGTTACGTGCCTAATAAAACATATTAAAGGGAGAATGAAGATTAAGAGAAAGAGAAAAGGCGAACGAAAAACTTGTACTTGTTGGAGGCTGGTATAGAAATTGTGTTGTCAGCAATGTCACTCATGCTTTTATCGAAGTTTGGTCAGCGTTACTAATTGCTTCTAACTGGCAAAGGTGCTCCGTTCTTGACAGAACTGATGGATGTTAACACTTTATCAGCCGAATTTGTAGAACTATCGAAACCTCGATAGAGCAGTTACTGTGATTGATGAGACTGATTAGAATAATTGACAATTGCCATCGCTTTGCACGACAGATGTAATCTTTAAAGCGAAGCAAAGATTTATACATAGTCGTACTACAAACTGACAGAAGACAGCTCGAGAACTTAATCAATCTGCGCATATGGTCTGACATTCTGTTTGATAAGTGATAACAATACTGACAAATTGAATTATAATTGAATTACAATTGACGGATCGACTTGCTGTCTTAGCAGATAGCTGGCACAGAGCAGTCTTGACAACTGGGGCAGGTGATTTAATAATGTCAAACGCTTTTATTCACACATCGATTCAGATACGTTTGGTACCATTTACCGATGCCATTGAAGCCACTTAATAGAGAACAGACGCTGGATACATATTACAAAATTTTTCCTTTATTTAAACAAACTGTTGCTGTTATTTTCTTGTACTTCTATGCAAACTTTGATTTACATTACCACTGCGCAGGAACTTATCAAAAGTTCCAAATTGGTTCAATTTTGTTCAGAACAGTTTACGCAAAGTGAGGGCTTCTATTTGAGAAGAATTGATATATTTTCAAATATCAGCGTTTACTCAGGGCAATGCCAGGCCATACCTAAATAATTGACATTTCTACCCTATACAATACTGAAAGATCAGTTTGCTAAAAATGTTCCAGGCAGTGTCTTTGGCAGACCGTGTGTTAATTTTCTACCCTGGCGTGGTAATGTGTTTGATAAGAAAGCCAAGAATGCATTGTCATACAGGTTTGTTCAAAAATACATCTGGAGAGTTACTGTCCTCGAGAGTTTTATCATTGTTTTGTAATTTGATATGAGAAAACGTGAAACCCGCACGATACACGTAGACATGATATTTTTTAAAAATTATTCGACAGTCTTTAACCATTGCTGATTTATTTCATGAAGAAATTCGAGGCAACGGAGCAATTCAAGACCCTGTTTCTATTCAAGTTGTGCATTGTCTTAGGAAACGCTTTAAAAACATATATCAAGGTAAGGTGTTGATCAGTTGTAGACTTTTGCAAAAGCTGTCTTCAACGCATGTAAACTCAGACACGAGATAGGTAGACATGTTATCGGATAACCTGTAACCGAGAGCCAACAACAGAAAGCGTATACGTCAATTATTAAAATTCATAAATCTTACGTACTGGAATTAATAGAGACAATGGGTGTTCAGTGTCACCTGCTGATAAATTGCATCCCATGCATTCAACTGTCATTCCGGTTGGTACGTACACGTCAATCAATATGATTGTCGTTCGATGACCGAAAATTTTGAAGGTCATCTAGCATCTCATAGACGATGGCACAGGCAAAAGGATTCATCAAGAACGAACATGACATTGTGACTTCAAGCAGTCTTGATCTCTCTGAGTGCCAAGTAGGCCTTTATTATCTGAACATAAGTCACTGACGACTCTTGAGATGCTAATATGATCGCTACTTTTCCATTGCACCGGTAACAAGAATCACTGGACTCGATGAATGTTCACCGAAATGAAATCTATAGTTCGCCCTCAGCGGTAATAAACTGCATTACTTGCAGAGCGTTTCCAATAGCCGTTATGCTTATACACGTTTTACATTGTTCACTGAGTCAAGGGATTTGTCTTATTGCTTTCACTTTCGGTTCAACTTACGCTTTTGTCTACGTCATGTACAGAGGTATACTCACCTTTCGATTTGACAGTTACTTTCATAGTTAATGATACACTTAAAAAGATTATCTAGTGAACGTCACTCGACTGATTTGAACTTTAATTAAAAAATAAGTTTACTGAGGTCCATAGCTGCAAATTATCCTATGAAGTCATAGAGAGTAAAGTTTGATCACTGTGGTGTCAGGATATACTTAGTAGCCAAGTAGGGGAAATCATTGGCGTTAAACGCCTTCTTTCACCGAACTCGAAGTATTTCCCGACCGGTATCAAAACTGTTCAATTTTACAATGTTGCACGACTAAGCTTTGGCAGGATCAGCAATGGATGGAAGTGTTTGTTGTTATCTCTGCGTTACGCGATTGAATGCATGTGTATAAGTTCAAATACTTCATTCTAAATATCATTTATCATTTTTTACAGATTTCCATCAAAATTCACAACAAGTGACCCAAATCTCTGGTAGTTGTATGGTTTTCTTCAATTTCAATGTCTTGTAAGTTTTACATTTGGCATCGTTTACATATGACGTTACAGAAAAAAAACTACACCGCTTTCAACTTCCATGATATATATATAATAGACATTAAATGTGGTGCCAATGGAAATTTTTCAGCTGACCACTTATACTCACTATAGAGGGCCCTATAGTAGACTATGTCATAAGTAGAGATATTTTGTCAAAGATGTACAGCACAGAGCAGCATCTGTCTGAATTTATGTGAAACAAGCATTAAATTCTTTCATTGGACTGAGCAAGCAATACTTTGTGCAGGTCAAATTAAGTCACGTGACTAAGACGGCATTTTGTCTCAGGAAGAAGAATCAAATGTGCTAAAAAATTGTACACACACAACAGTATATATTGGTTGAGCTGAAAGAATAATATTTTTTTCCATATTGCACATACCAATCACAACCTGATTAGTTCCTTGGCGTTTACTTTCTTGTATCAGTCACAGTCACTTGGTGGAGTGACCATGATCAGGTTATATGATATTAACAAAGTGGTACATATGTAAGCAATAGACTAGTGGTATGTATGAGTGGTATTTCAGAGTTTCCGAGTAAGAAACTGAAAATGACTAACAGATAATGGATCCCACACACATAACCTGCAGTTTAGTTGTTAGCCTCTCTCACAGCCCCTCGCCGGCTTCACCTCAGACCATATATCACCCTCAGCAGGTGAGCCAAGCCAAGCTCGGCCCAGGCGAGCTGGCAAATCAGAGTTCCGCTACCCTACTAACCTGGCTGGCTCGCTTAGCCTCACTTGCTAGAAAGACCGTTGAGGGCGTATCATCATCTGGTTGCAATTGAGGATAGAGGGGCTGTGATTAAGTTGTGTACTATGATTTGTGTATTACATTTACCGGTTGTCTCAACAGACTGCAAATTATGGTTCTGGTATAAGGAAAATGTCTTTTACAAATGAAACTTCTCTTCCAAAATATACCTTTGTTGTAAGACTTACTGAGGTTGGACCATAGTTTGACAAGGTAAACAATTTGCAGGATTTTCTTCACTGTTGTACTACAATAAGAACATCAATACAACTTTTTGGGATAGAAAGATAGCACAATGTTTTATTATGATCTTGACAAAGCATTATAATACTCTGTGTTGACTGTTGTACAATTAAAAACTACCATGTTACAACTGACTAATTGCAATGCTACTTATTGGGGGTTTATCAGACAATAAAGTCAACTGCTACAATGATACAGCTGTTGTGATTTCAGGGGATCTGGTCTGTTACTTTGTGGCAATATGAAGTCCTAAAATGACCCATTGACTGATGAGATCGTCTGAGTTAAAGAAAGCTATGGTCAACTTCTCCAGCCAAGGGTGTTTCTTCTGGCACAGGCCCTCCCTCATTGGTTGAGGAGGCTATTCTACGTACACCGAGCTCACCAAGCCACTCAAGTACGTTTCCAGTCATACATGTAGTTCTTCAGTCAGGTGAAACCCTCACTCAGATTTATCTTGTACGTGATTTCAATCCTACAATACAATATTGATGTCTTTGACCAAAGCATTGCAGTATGGTATACTATATATTTAAGAAAAGACCCCATTTTGTACTCTGGTGATTAAGGTTGAATGTGCCTTGAGGACACTCAGACTCTCAAACTCTTTAAACTTCTTTTTGGTCTACCACTTGTGGGGCTATTTTAAAGCTCATTGAATAACTACCCTTAATGCAATGGTACTACTTGCTGACATCAAGATATTGAATGACATTTGGAAAAAACTGTACAATTTGTTTCAAAAGAACCTATTAAAATTAACAGTCACTGAGCAAAATTTAAAATATATTTTTGTCAACTCTAAATTTGCTTTTTTTATATAATATTACATCTTATTTCTTACGATTTTCAGATGAGCAAAATTGTCTGGGGATGGAGGAATTCACGTTTCTGTTACTATACTGTACAAATCAAAGTAAGTTGATGAATATTTTTGATAAAAATAATAATCAATAAATAATACGCTTTTTCTAAACAATGGACATTAACAAAGATGACTCAAACTTCTATGTGTGGGATTTCATCAAGATACATGTACTTATCAGACTGAGGGTACATATGACAGAATAGGTGAAAGGGCATTGCTTATGATTGCACATTTTAAAATACACAATTTTCAATTAAAAGAATAATTGTTTCATCTTAATCTTGGTCCATAAAATGTCTTTTCGAGTTAAAACAACAATTTTGTACTCATGGCCATTTAGGTCCTACATGATTGGAGATTTCGTTCACGGCACCTAAACCTCTTCAAAAGCTGTTGTGGAAAGACACTGTACAATATCTATTGAACTTGCGTCTTTGAAACTTGAAAAATGATTACTGTATCACTCCACCACATAAAATGTAACATAGGAAGATAGGTTGAAACCTTGATGTAAAGGTTCCAGTTTGAAGTGTAAACTCTAGGAAGAGATTTTTGAGTTACGTCATGTTTAGATACAAATTAAAACTTCTCAGGACGATTGAAAAAGTCACATAAATTTCAATAGCAACATGAAGAAAACAGTTCGATTTTGCACAACGTTATGTAATGTTCACTATGATACCATACATGACAATTGTTTTCTGCTACATTTGTAACAGTACTCATATTCAGCAGCTTCTCTGCTAATGAACTTCAACGTCATTTGTTACCTACAGTAGCTAGATGATACCAGTAAATGTTATACTGCCGACCAAAACAAAAAATATGTCAGAAAATTTTTGTGCAGTGCTTTGCTAAGGTTATGTAACATTCATGAATTATTTGGGAACCCACAATAACATTTCTGTTCCCTAATCTAATTGCAAAATGTCCCCTAATCTAATTGCATTGACATACCAATGGGAACCCCAGTCAAACGACTGGGGACCCCAGCAACATTTACCTGCATATCACCCTTAACAAAAACACTGACTATACTATTTTAAAGGCCCATGAGTTGCAACTCTGTGAAACTTGTCCGACCTAAAGGTACTTCCAATTCCCTCAGATATTCATTGCAATATGCAAATTCAACAATATAGTCATTAACTATGGTATGCCTAAACAACATTTGCTTGTGGCAGAATAGGCAAGAAATCGAACAGAGTTTTGTTTGTGTTAAATTTCCCACAATTTTTGAAATCTTGCCATATTAGGTGAAAAACAGAGAATTTTTTGTCAAAGTGGCTTAAATCCCTTTCCTGTCCTTTCAGTTGGTTGCAACATGTTGTATTTGTAAAGATTTAAATGTGTATATACACTACTAGTATTTACACTGTTTATCATGCAGTTGCATGGAGGTGGTCATATTTGGGTGCGGCACCCGTTTATAACTTGTCTTACTGAAACCTCCCCATGCAGTCCTACTTAGGGGATAATTATACTTGAATAAACATCTCTGAGTGAGAACATTTCTATGAACTTATTTTAATCTAATTATAAAATCATGAAAACATGCCAAAAGTTGCAGCTCATGTGCCTTTAATCAACACAATTACTACTATGTTTTTGATTGGACTGATGCACACTAATTTGCAATCATGTAAGTTCACATCGCTCTGTATCATGGCAGTACCAGTATGTTGTACCGCCATCTCTATTTTGTGGTAGTTAACAAGATCTCATCTTAATTTGCGCCAAAATTAACTGTTGCTATCAAATTCAGAATCACAAGTCCTGTGTGTCAGACCATCCACACCATGTTTCCTCTTGCTGTACTCCTCTGCATCTGTGTCTCTGTGATTTATTGACCACAACTCTGGAAGAAACTTTGGCTCCATTGTGTTGACAAAGTGGCGCCTCCACTGCTTCTCAAACTCCAGTAGCCCACCATTGCTTTGACTGACCAATCTTACTACTTGTTCACCATGTGAAATATAATCGTCATTTGAAATTTTTGCATCAAGTGTGATGCACTCCTCAATTAGTTCATCAGTCAATGTGTCAACACTGAGAAAATCTTGTACAGTTTTCACAAGCTCGGCAAGTCGCTCATCTGGAAGTTTGTGTTTGTTGAACTTCAACGCCCTGGCTGCTGACCTCACTTTCACCTTGATAGGATCATCATGGAAACGGCTGTTTTCTTGATTAGGTAAAGGAGCATCGTACTTGTCGGCCATTTTCTTCCTCATGGTACTGTCATAGGCTGAACTACGTTGGTGGCAAGTGAAACACAACAACACAACATCATGTGAGGAGTGTTCCTTCAGATTTGCTGGGAAATGCCTGAGGTGTAATTGAAAAAGTCTGAGTTACAACACATGGATAAAAGACAACACATAGTCAATATTTTATGAAAATAAGATTATTTGTGGTCATATGTATTGACATTGGGAGAACAGGATCCAAATGATGATGAAATTAAACAATCTTTCGTCACTATTGCATATAGAAGGTTAGACTCTCTCACAGCCCCTTGCTGTGACCATAATTATACCGCCCTAAGCAGTTGAGCTGAAGAAGCCGGCAAGGTTCCGCAACACCATAACCTGGCTGGCTTGGTAAGCCTCGCTTGCTAGAATGAGGGCACATCACCATATGGTTGAGGATAGACCTGCTTGGCAGACGAGGGGCTGTGAGAGAGACTTACTGAAGGTACACTTACTTTCTATATTCATGGGGAACAATATTTTTCCTAATATAAGATTTATTGGCCCCACAAACAACACACTGGTTTTCTTTCTCCTTTAAATAGTAATTCCTTTCAGATCCAGGTCTTCCAGCTGGTTCAAACTTCAGCCGCACGACCAAGGGTTCTTCACTGACCACACTGCCAATGCCCTTAGCCACATACCATTCTGCTTTCTTTTTATCACAGGTGCACAGAAGCTGCCCATCTGGGGCCTGCAACTGACAATTATGATACAGAGGTCCCTTTCTCGCAGAATAAGCTTTGGAGTTTACATCCATTTCAGTATACTTTGGTGTCGCTTTTCCAGGATTTTTCCTGGTATTCTTTGGTCCACTCTGCTTTGTTTTGAATTTCTCATCAATAATGCCTTGGCACATACTCATTGCCCTTATCCAGTTTCTATCTTTTCCTAACTGTGCCAGTGTCAAGTTGAGTTTATCTACAGTTACCACAAGGAAGATTTTCAATGATGATATGGCGTCTTCTGCGGCATAGTAAACCTGTCTCTGGCTGAGTTCAACTCTTTCCCAATCTCCACATCTTAAACGGTTGTCCTTGTCCAGTTGTTTAGACAGAATGGCGAAAGAAAGATCAGCTAAACTTCCATTGGTTGTCCTTTTCAGAGAAGGCCTGTGCCTGAAGGTAACTGTTCTCAGGTCAATACATCCTTTCACGTTGAATCCATAGTCCCTGTGAAGTTTTTTGCTGTCTTCCATTACACCTACTCCGACTTTCAGCACACTAAAACAAAAAAGTCAAGTTAACAAATGTTAAATTACAATGCATAAGTTGGTACAAGATGAAATTTGCTGTTTTGATGTGCTAAAGGTGTACAATTTCTTCCACTGAATCCAGTGCACACTGAACTCTAGAGGGCAGTCTTGATAGACAATATTTAATGTTGATGTCACAAGCATCTTCCTATTTTCCCAAACATCAATGTGAACTTGCCTGGTATACCTTATAGTATTTCAGTCCACTATTCATGGTATGGTATCTTAAGACTGAGAGGATAAGATCACTCACCTTTTGTCCTCCAACAACACTCGCAAGCTTTCAGGAATGGAGTCCTTGATTTTGTGAAGCCTTATCAGACAACAATAGTCAAGGCAAGAGAGTTGTAACAGAGACACAGCATTTGGCTGACCATTTTGAGCAACCCATTCACAGTCAAGTCCAATGACCTATTGGGCAAATTTGAAATTAAAGTAAATTTTTTAACACAGAAATAACAGCTTTTTTGATGCAAACTTAAGCAGGAACATTCTGTTATGACCTATGCCACTGACCATTCTTTTCAAAAGAAGATGCATAAAAATCAATTGTATTGAGATTTGTACTTATACATAATTCTCCAAACGTTAAAGCAGTACAAGTACCCTACATGTCATACGATTAACATATGAGACTAGGTACACTTAGAATTTAATTTTTGAAATTACCTTTATTCCACTTGAATATATGGCATTTATTATCAACTCTATCATTCTCTCTGTCGGTGCCTTGGACTCAACTACCACTATTTCGATGGATTTCTGCAGAACTTGGTGGACATTGTAACTTTTGCTTAACACCTTGTCATCTTTTGAAGACTTCTGATTGGTGCTGCCATCATCCTCCTCACTGTGCTGCCTTCTCCTATTGCTCACTATGAACCATGTTACCAAGGCAACAACTGTAGACATGGTGATGGGTATCAAAAATCTTGTCCAGAAAGTCATCCTGTAAAAACAAATTTTTGTCAATAAAAAAAAATTTAATGTAGTGATTTCATGACTCATAACTTTTAATTTTCTTCATCACTTCAAACAAAATTAAACTGTCAACATTATTGATTCTCCAAGGACAGTGTTTTAATTGTCCATTGTCTATTGAAAGCGCTCTAAATCTTTGGTGCTTTCTCCAGGAAGACAGTCTGAGAGTGAGATGTTGCCTTATCAGGGCACCAAGGAGCAAGGGATATACTTTTAATATATGAAGACTGGGTAACGATGCACCTTTTTTCTATTACTTTACACATCATGTTACCCATGACAGCCAACTGCATCTCACCAACGTTCCTTCAAAACATTATAGTAATTACAATGTATGCTGCATCCTCCTTTTGTAGTGTTACTACTGACAATCACAACTGTTGATCTGAAGGTCAGCACCAGTAGCTTCAACTTTTGTTGCTGCAGTTTTGTAGCCCTGCAACTCCCCTTGAAAATTTTTTGTGCCCCACCTCCCCAACACAAAATTTTTCAAGGGGAGTTGAGGGTCTGCGAAACTGCAGCAACAACTTTTGATGAAAGTTGTTGCGGGGCTTCACAGATTTTCTTTTGTATATCAACACTACAGTTCTTGTTCAACTCCAAAGGTCATCTTGACACGTCCTATTTCTGATTGCCAATCAAAGTGAACACTCCGTTATTATTGACATTCGAACTGTAACTGTCAACAAGTAATGTAGTCTCTAATATTATAGACAGTAGGCTCGCTCCTACAGTCTACGTTATAATGAGTAATGTTTTTCTCGATGGTCTATGGTACAGGCTGCACTGTATGTACAACATTGGCTGATATGAAAAGGAAATACTGAAAGCTATCAAAAGTTACAGCTGCTGCCGCAAGGCAGTAACTACGAAAAGCTTTCAATGTCACTAATGTCACGTTTTTTATAGCACCCCTAATGCAACTCAGAACTCGGGATTGGCGACTGCTGCCTTGATGGTAGCCCTGC
Organism: Ptychodera flava; assembly: GCF_041260155.1. NCBI lineage: Eukaryota > Metazoa > Hemichordata > Enteropneusta > Ptychoderidae > Ptychodera > Ptychodera flava. Next base: position 31,777,897 of record NC_091944.1, on the reverse strand, counting down.
GTACCGTGCTGTGTGTTCCCGGCGTAACGCCGGGAACACACAGTACCGTGCTGTGTGTTCCCGGCGTAACGCCGGGAACACACAGCACGGTACGCAGCGCTTCCTTGATGGCTACGCCTCCAGAGCCGTAACCGTGAACAACACACGCACCTGCATGCATGCGGAGCTATTAAACCAGATGCTGAGATGGTGTACACAGATCTTTCTACGCAGCGATTAAAAACATGCATTTTCTGTAACTTAATTTCACTGGCATCTCATAAGCAAGTAATACCTGTGAGCTGAGATTGTCGTTACTTACCTAGAATCGAACAGTTGGCCACAACGGCCAGCAGACCTCACTCCTCCAAAGATCCTCACGGAGGTGAGCTGAGATCCTTACCCATCTGCACGTATGGATCTTTCCGTTCACATGGTACCAGCGTAAAGTTGGCGTCATCCTCATCCTCATCCTCAGCCTCAGGTGACCTTTCTAGCTGACGCTGAAAATGACGCTGCTCAGCGTCAGCTTCAGCGTCGTATCCGAAGATTGCCGAAGTTACGCTACACGATGACGGATAAATGATAAAATTCGCCCATAACTTAAGAAAATAACAACTCCATTCTTTCTCAACTTTCTTTTGAATAGTAAAACTGGTTCGCAGGTAATTTTTAATTAGACTAAATCATTATTATATCTCATACAGGCTAGTTTTTTGGAAATGTTCGTAATTTTCAGTCCATGGATCCGTGGATATGTTTGTTGGTATCCTCTCAACTCTTGCGTTAAGATTTTCCAAAAATTGGTACAAAACGGTATACATGGTCCGAAATTTGTAAAAATCGCCACTATGAGAGGCGATATAAAAGCCCTAATTATTCAGAGGATATATAAAACAATTAAGTTGTAGAACTATGACTTGAGGCCTGAAAAGTCAACGCCACCTTTGAACTTTAAATTGAAATTAGGGGCTAAGAATGTTGCGTTGTAACTACATCGTGAGAAGCAGAGAGTTTACTAAATATTATGAAATACGAAGCCAACTGTGTTTTGATTAACATTTACAGCGACATGAAACTTGGAGCACATTTTTAAAGTCATTTTTACACTTACTATTCCATCAGATGCATTCGGGAATAATCGGATCTGACGCCGGTGAAGCTGACGCTGTAGCGTCATCCTCATCCTCATTTTCGCGTGACCTCTGAGGCTGAGGGTGAGTATGAGTATGACGCCAACTTTACGCTGGTTCACACTGTAGACCAGTACGCGCGCACTCGGAGTATGTCATGTGGTTGCAAGCCTGTCACACGAGTACCAGTAGGACGTTCGCCCTCTATGGTCACCTCTCTCGTCCGAACATGTTATGCAGAGTTGCATTGAACTTACAAGTATTACTGGTGAGACGGCGTGTGTTTTGCCTGAAAAATTTCAATAATTTTTCTGTTTTGGTAGAGCAATTGGGTGTGAATTTATTAGAATCTTTTTTTTTTCTCTGATGGTGAAACAAGACAGGAACAACAGTGACACAGGATCATGTTTTACTTTCCAAGATTTTATTCATTTCAACAATTCAAGATTACAACAAGTAACAACACAATTTTACATAATCAAACTTTCTAAGGTTAACAAAGGATGAAGAGTGAATAAAATTAACGTTTTCCTGTGGTAAAAATCTTACTTAGGGAGTTGTTATTATTATGACCTTGGGGGGGGGGGGAAGTCTGGGGAATTTCATAGTATTCTGAAATTTGGAGTAAACCCCATGCCAACCCAAATGCATTTGAGTAACCCAGTCTCTAACACAGAAATTTTGACTGATCCCTCCCCTCCCCCCCCCCCCCCCCCACTTAGACCAGTTAAATACCAAGACATGTATTTGTAACATTTACAAAACTACAGCAATAGTACAGACCTTTCATATCCTGCTGGAATATCATCGGTTACCTCATGACAGTTGAAAAAGATGTGACCGGCAAAAGAAATTCAAAGTCACAATAAAATGTAGATACAAAAGCTCATGCTGTAACCACTATCCAACCATATAGTATTGTTTACCATACAGTATTGTTTATTTTGGATGGGTATCATGACAGGTTTCCACTAAGATATCTGACAGGGCAGAATTTGAAAGTACAGGAGAACAGTCAGGAGGCTGGGGGGGGGCAGTGTCAGAGGAGTTGTACCCTCTCGTGTTGAAAATTTGAGAGATTGATGTGTGCAATAATGCAGTCTGGTGCAATATGAGAGATGTTATCAATTGTGTAAACTGTTAGAACACCCAACAGGGGAAAAGTGTGAGAGGCGTGTCCCCTCTGCCACGTCGGAAATTTTGAGAAATTAATGAGTTCAATGATGCAGTCTGGTGCAATATTAGGTGTTTTCTATTTGGTTTTACTAAGTAAAACTGTCAGAACACCCCAGGGGGAGAGGAAGTGACAGGGGGTCATATTAAGAATTTTGAGAAATTGATGAAATGGTGCAATCTGAGAGGTATTTCAATTCATTTTGTACCAAAAATTGAGCAACCCCCTTCTTTCTTTCCAATTTTGAACATCCTCCTTGTAGCTTTCAATTTTTTGAGTGACTACCCTCACATTCCTCTGACCCCCCCAGGCCCTTATGTTAAATTACTCTAAAAGACCCATAAAAATATTCTTGATGGCCTTTAATTTGTGAACAACATGTACAGTAAAAGTGGTCAACTTTGATGCAGTCTTGCTGATGCATTTTATGAGGCTTGAACTCACAATATCTACATTACTAATTCATACTAGCTTAGCAGTCATTAAAACCCTACAAATAGGCGTTGCAACTAGCAGCGGCCTGGTATCTCATGTAGCTGTACTGTGATAATGTTCAAGAGAATCCATAGGATAGCTAGGTGTGTGCCTCAATCAGGCAAAACAAGAGTTAGCAATAATAACAACAGTAATAAATATCAATTTCTGCAAGTCATTTAAAAATATACCACCAAGGGTACAGTATGCTCCTATCTGACAAACAAAAAGAGGTATTCCTATTTCCACTTATTCACTCAAAATACTATTGTGTTTGCAAAGAGTTTGAACTTTCAATTTTCATGGGCAGAATTCCGTTTTAACAGCCACTTTTCAATTTTGTAGATCAACAATAAAAATTGATGGTCCTTGCTTGAAATGTAAGATTTACTCAGAGTCAAGTTATACACAAGTTTGTTTGTGTAAGTAAGTTTGTGTGGTGAAGTTACCTGATATTATCATTCATCACTCATCTTATTCAATCTACACATGATTTCACTCGGCTTCCTTCATCTTTGTGAAGATTTACTTAATTAAGTGATACCATGACAGGTTTTTTTTGTTTATGTAACATAATGATTGGAACTGATACAAATAAACTGGAGTCTGTTTTATTGGTATGGTGCATCTTGCCATATGCCTTCTTGTGGATTGAAATCCCTCATCAGTGTATGGGGTTTCCTCCATGAAATATTTGCTAAGTTGATCCACTACATAAAACATAAGCTCACAACTTTTTTCTAGATCATATTTCACTACAAATGGCATCAAATAAAACTACATTATTTTCAGTGTCTTCAAAATTGATTTACAAGGTATTCCGGGTTGGAATAGGTCATTCAAGCTTGCGGACTAATATATTGGCTCCAAAAACAAAAAATCATTGGTTCCCCCAGTTTGAAAAATGATTTGGCATAAGAAAATGCAAAGCTATCAGATAAACACCAATGAGACAAAAGCACTTTTTGACCGAAATTGACAAAAATTGCTCCAAAGATACAAAATTTTGCATTTTCTCACTGTATAAAATATCTGACTTAAGTCATCCTAAGGACCTGTATACTGAATATCAAAAAGTCTGACAAGGAGTTTTGAAGAAAAATAGATCTACAATGACAAAAATAATCTCAAAAATACAAAGTTGCATATCTTGGCACGATTTTACAAAATCTTATTGCTGCCATCCTAAGGGACATGTATAATCATATTAATGGGTCTGACCAGAACTTTTGAATGATATTTTTGGTTAAATATGACAATAATTGCCTTAAAATTTAAGTTTTAAAATATTTCATAACAATATGAACAAATGTCAATAAGGTTATCCCTGCAGAACAGTATCTTTAGATTTCTGTGGCAATACTAGAGTTTATTTGCTTCTTCAAGCATAACCATTCTTTTTCCTTGACATAAGGTAAACTTCAGCCTCCTCCAACAACACAATTGTGATGTAGTCCACAACAAACCTGAGTGAGAAAAATAGAAATATAGATATACTATTAATACATTTTTGTATATTTCAAATGCTATGCTGACAAGCTAAATATTGATTTTTTAGCAATCTTTTTGTAGTAAAATAACAACTTACAGTGGACAAATATAAATAATGAAATAATATCAAAAGTAAGCATTACAGGCCCTCTAAATTTTTGAGAGTTGTAATATAATAACTTACACAATTATCCCAAAACCATTCACAGGATACAGCTCAAGTTGTAACTACAAAATGGTACACCAATGTGAGTAGCAACATATGAAAATATACCCTACTTACATTGACGTTTCTTTCACATTCCTCTTCCATCTGTTGTTAAGGCAGTGTCATATCATTCAAAGATACTGTCAAAACAAACAGAAATCCATTATTACATCAGAATGAATAAACACTGTTAACAGACGTTTCATATTAAAAAGTATTCTTTTTTTAATACTCTCTTTTTCAACAGACATGCCATAAACCTTCAAAAGACACAGTTTATGTTTTACTTTGCATATAAAATGATATTAGTCTTGCAAGGTTATGTATAAGTGGAGCTGACAACAGTTGCCCCAAATGGGCAGTGACACATATGATTTGAATAAAATATCACTTTTAACATGGTCGTCATTTCCTTCTTTTGGCAGGTTACATCTGAACATATTTTACAGTACATGATCCTCATACAAATTAAAATGCCTCTTATTCAAAATGTAAGAACTTTATTGCCAATCAAAAAAAGTTTTGTTTAACAACATTTAAAGAAAATAATGTGAAAATTTAAGAAAGTTTGACCAAGTCAGTATGGAGTTAAATTGTTTGGAATTCTTGAAATTGGAAGAATAGTGAAGCCAGGAAATTGGGTGATTTGCAAACATTTGCAAAAATTAACACTTCTTTATCAAGCAACCTACGACTGCTTGACAGCCTTGAAGATGAACCCAAATAATATTTTAATCTTGGGTTAACAATTTCATTAAATTAAATGAATGTCTACAAAAAGTGATTTTGGTGCAAAATACCCTGTGTTGGGTGCAGCGCCCCTTAATTAGCAAGTTTTATACCACTGCAAAGTCTCTGTGCAACCAGGTGACACATTCTGACTCAGCATGATCTAACAGCAGATTCCTGCATAAAATTTTGATTTGAAACTTGAATCACTTTTTAATAGCATGAAAATAGAGCAAAACATAGGAGAAACTTAGATGACAAAGCCTTATAAGGGAAAGAGATGTGTACCACATGACTCCGTGCAACCAGGTGACACATTGTGACTCAGCATACTCCTAAAGCAGACGACTGCATAAAATTTTGAATCACTTTGTAATAGTACAAAAAGAGCAAAACCAATGAGAAAAATTAGCATTCACAGCCTTAGCACAGTAAGAGAGATGCACCAGAGTGTCCGTGCAACCAGGTGACACATGGTGACTCAGCATACTAAAAATGCAGTTCCTGCAAAATATTTAGATTAGACAACTTAAATCAGTTGGCGATAGCATAGAAAGATGAAAACCAATGAGAAAACTTAGAAGTCACAGCCTTAGCAGAGTAAGAGAGATGCACCAGAGTGTCCGTGCAACCAGGTGACACATGGTGACTCAGCATACTAAAAATGCAGTTCCTGCAAAATATTTAGATTAGACAACTTAAATCAGTTGGCGATAGCATAGAAAGATGAAAACAAATGAGTAAACTTAGAAGTCACAGCCTTAGCACAGTAAGAGAGATGCACCAGAGTGTCCGTGCAACCAGGTGACACATGGTGACTAGCATACTCCAAATGCAGATTCTGCAAAAAAATTTGATTAGACAACTTAAATCAGTTGGCGATAGCATAGAAAGATGAAAACCAATGAGAAAACTTAGCATCCACAGCCTTAGCACACTAAGAGAGATGCGCCAGAGTGTCCATGCAACCAGGTTACACATTGTGACTCAGCATACTCAAAATGCAGTTCCTGCAAATAATTTAATTAGACAACTTAAATCAATTAGTGATAGCATAGAAAGATGAAAACCAATGAGAAAACTTAGAAGTCACAGCCTTAGCACAGTAAGAGAGATCACCAGAGTGTCCGTGCAACCAGGTGACACATGGTGACTAGCATACTCCAAATGCAGATTCTGCAAAATATTTGATTAGACAACTTAAATCAGTTGGCGATAGCATAGTTAGATGATAAACCACTGGGAAAACTTAGAAGTCACAGCCATAGCACACTAAGAGAGATGCGCCGGAGTGTCCATGCAACCAGGTTTATAATGCTTTGAGCATTTTCGACCGTTGTTACTGAAGCAGTGCCATGAATACAAAAGCAAGCACAGTAGCTTTGTACGGCTTTGGACCATAACGATCAAACACTAAAGTCCTGAATCTGTCGAGGTCGATCATGATGACTGGTGTATGTAGACACAGTCAGAGGCGAACTGTCATGTAGACCTGGTTTCGTCTGACCTCTGAATTTTAAAGACCCTTGATTTTTAAAACCGCCTGCATGCTAACACCAGAGATATATGAGAAATCGTATCCTTGTGTTACAAGCCTACGATCAAGAATCGAACAGACTACTATACTTGTACTCACTTACTTCGAAATGGCATAAATGAAAACGTGCTTTGACAACCAGAGCTAGCACAAGGTATCAGAATGCAAGTAATTACCCATGCTTGGACTTTCAACTCTGATCTTTGACATCGAAACATAACCAAATATGGGTGTGTCATAGCCAACAACCACATGACATATTTACAACCAGATGACAGGACTCCCAAACGCGCGTACTCCCTCTATCGGTTCACATGGTTCGTTCTGCGAGGTCATACCTTTTGACCTTTATCTCTCAGGTGCTACTATTTATTGTAGGAGATGTCGCTAAACGTACGTCGTCGAATGGAATGTCTCTTTGGTTATCCGTTCCACAGTCACTGATATTTCAGCATTTTCACAAATTTAAGCATGTTTATTTAAACGAAATATGACATTTCGACTTCTACATTCAATGGTAAAATATTCCAAGTGTCAGTTTTAGAAATTTGATATTAATAAAGTAAACTTACCTCCCCTATTTCAAATACTGCATCCTGAAATTATTGGAGAACAGGAAAACCAGCAAACAAACGGAAACGTCGCCATTTGTTTCCAGAAACCAGATTCTCGATTCATACAGTCTGTGTTTGTAAGTATAAACGACAGGAAAGATTAAAAAAAGAAAATCTAGGTAACTTTGCATTCATTTGATTCAAGCACTAAGCGTAATATTGTTTGATTTCATTCATCTACAAAGCAATTCAGAGTCTTGTACGGTTTAAATTTGGGTTGACGCTGCAAGTCAACTCTCTAGTCAATGACTTGCAGAAAGCGTGTATGTACACTACTTTTTCCAGTTCGTTTGCTGATATTGAATTATACCACTCTGTTTCGGGAACTAGAATAGCTGTGCAGTAGTTCGACGTTATTAACTTGGTAATTTCACCTGCTAAATTCGTTCGTTTTACTAACCATTACAGGCCAGCCAGTTTTGTCATTGCTGGGAATTGCTCGATAGTTCTACGGAGTTGCCGCCATGGATCGTTTACTGCGTCTCGGTGGTGGAGGCTTGTCCGGACTTGGTGGGGGTACTCCACCAAGTGATGCACCCATGGTAGATACAGCGGAACAGGTTTACATATCTTCACTTGCTTTACTGAAGGTACGTTTTTTCTTGGTACGATCCGTATATGTAGCCACCTTCAGCTCACAGTCAGTCCGTCCTTTCATATCTCCGTGCTACATGTATGTTATTGTGTTGCATTTTGACGGTCTCTGAAAAGTCAGGTTAGTTTCTTCATAAAGGTAGCACTTGCTACCTCAATAGTTTCTCTGAGGGAAAGTCAACACTTGTTAATTTCTCCTTCTAAAGTATAAACTTTACCTTAGTGACACAACATAACCCTGTTATTGCTTCAAGCAGCATATGTGGCCCAAAATGAGACAACGTTTTATATGAGCACACTACACGACCGGTCGTACGACTCAATTTCGGTCGCGAATGTTCAGTATTAGGCGCCGTCATGACAGATTTAAACACGCATGCGTGATGAGGTAATTACCACAACGGTGAGGTCTACCAACCGGGTGTTCTTTCCGACACCAGAAGTTGGGCGAATTTTAACTAATTTTTTCATTCAGGAACCTTCCACGACCAGTTGTCATGTTGTGGCCTTCAGTAGCGTTGGTTTTCCCTTTAATTTTTGCTCCACGACCGGTCGCAGGTCGTGGCTTGATTTTTTTTGTTTTTCTTCCCCACGACCGGTCGCAGGTCGTGGCTTTATGCAAAGTTGATTAATTTTGCCGTTCTTTTCCACGACCGGTCGCAGGTCGTGGATTTTTGCAAAGTTGATTAATTTTGCCGTTCTTTTCCACGACCGGTCGCAGGTCGTGGCGTGATTATTTTTGTCTTTCTTCCCCACGACCGGTCGCAGGTCGTGGCTTTCAGTAGAGTTTTTTTCTGTGATTTTTCTCCATGACCTGTGCTTGTCGTGACTCTTAGTTTTTGACCTTTTTGCTCCACGACGGGTCGCAGGTCGTGGCTCTTAGCAGAGTTGTGTTTTTCCCGCATCTTTCTCCGCGACCGGTCGCGGCTAGTAGTTTTTGACATTTTTCCCGGCATTTCTTCTCCACGACTGTATACTGGTCGGAATGGATATGAAGTTAGATTTAATATAAAGTTCAATCTTCTTGTATTTCTGCACGGCTTCAGCCATGCACACGTCGCTAGTGTTGTGGGTGTCCCCTTAGCAATAGCGGATGTAGCGCATGCGTTAAGCCGGCAATGTTTTATGGGTCAAGGTCAGCCTACGTATGCAGTCGTTATAATCGGTCTGGTCAGAGAAAATCATTACGATTTGAAGTCGTAAAATTAACAAGAAATGACCGTAGCATAAATGTTTTACATTTGATTTAACAAGAGAACAACTTTCAAAAAAACACTAGACAACTTTGCGATGTGCAGATGGTCTAAAAGCATGTGTGTCCATGTACAGCCTGACTGAGTGATATCTGGAGGTTCGAACATCGCCGACAAATTCACACTTCAATATATTACTTTTCGGAGTTCGTTGCTGAATATCACAGTCTTACTTAGGCCTACCAACATCAGATTTCTTTCTAACATTTTTGTCCAGCCTTTTCATTAATTTTGTTTGCCCGACCTGATGTTTTCATAATACGTTTTTGACTCGGACAATTTGCGTAATTATTGCATATTGTGTCGTGCATCAAGTCATATCACCGTACCGACATCGATAAAATACGATTCTCTCATACCCCTTTCCTTCTCAGATGGAAACCTAAGCATTCAGACATTTTGCCTTTCCTAATCTGATGTCTTAGATGCAGGGACTCATCAGTTTCTTTGGTCAGGGACCCTATGTTTGATTTTGGTGAAGGGGTCACTTTGTTTTTGAAAAGTTCACTGGGTAGAGGAGGGAGTGTCTGTGTGTTTTTGAGACTGGCTCATGATCACGAAAAATGCATCATACCAACCAAGAATTCGATCATTTAGTAGCATTTTAGGGCCCTTCGGGCGCATAACTTTACTGTACCAGAGATAAATATCAAAGACGGATGTTTGCAAATTCACTCTCTTTTGCAAAGCGTATTGATTTATGAAATCTGCAATCGTTTGATAACCTGATTAGGTGCGTTCAGGTTCTGGTGAAATTTGCATGATTGTATTTGCTAGGTAATTTTTTTTTCGTTTTGGTCAAAAAAATTGCCCTTCGAAAGTGCTGGTCAGATTGCTTTGAAACTTGGCATGCATGGTCCCTAAGAGTAACCTGAGTCAGGTTTGTTCAAATTGGGGGGGGGGGGGGGGGGGTATCATTCTTAAAATTTTATAACGTTCCCCATTTTTGGTTGAAAATAGTTTCATCTCTGAAATTGCTTGTCTAATTTTGTTAGACTGGTATGCATATTCCAAGGGGTGACCTCAGTCAGCTTTATTATTCTATGTCTGACACGGATGGCATTCAGCTTGACTGTCAGTTTTAGATTAAATTTTGTTAAGAGTCATTGCAAAGGGAAATTGTCAACAGTAATTGCAGTAAGCATATCCATTGTCAAATCGTCATGTTGGTGAATTGCACTTTTGCATGTAAACATTAAAGCAACAATTCATTAAAATTATTAATTTGGTCTATTTCAAACTGCTATAACTTATACAAGAAATTATGTGATTCTGAATGATTTTAATATTTTTGCAAATTCCACACCAGTTTAATGATCTAGAAGTGAACATCATCAGACATTTCTTGATGATATCAAAATATCAAATGAAAATATATCTGTGCTAAAATGTTATCATAGTCATTAAAACAATGCACACTCTCAAGCAGTGAGTAATTTAAATGAATATATATCATTGGGTCTTGTTTTACAAGAGTTGTGTTTGGCCAAACCCTCTGGTCTCAAGAAAAATACTCATACTCAAAATGCTATTCAGCATGCGTGACCACAACTATGACATACAAGTAACACTGGGGCCAATTGTATCTACCCTGCCAGTTTGCTACTTCTGCACCATTTTTTTTATTCTTGTGGCAAAAACATTTTGGTCATGGAAGACTGCATAAATTTGCCACATGAGAGGCTTGTAGCTTATGACAAGCTCTCATACTGTGAACACTAAAATGAATGCCGCAGAAATGTTCTGTACCTGTTGTAATATACACTTCACTTTGCTACCAGATTTTTAGAATTCAATTGATGCCTTATTTTATTTCTGGTGGTAAAAGTTTACCATCTGAAATGAAAAAGTATTTCTATCCTGGAAATGTCATGCAGGTTATACAATAAAAACTGAACAAATACTTCTTCAATGTAAAAACTATCAGGAACATCATACAAAACATCTTGATTTGTGAAAATAAGAACCCCTGAATGCCGAGAAAGCTGTAATTGCCACGCTTGAGATTATAGACTGGCTAAAAGTTGCTCAAAGTGGCTACAAGATTTTTAATTTGGCTAATCAGTTGGCTAATCATTTTGGTGACTTAGGGGGAGCCCTGAGTACGGCAGTCTATCTGTTAGTCAGATTGTCTAGAAAATATATCTCAAGTATCTTAAATAAACCTTATATACGTTGGTTGCTTTGTAGCTCATATCTGGAATTGTAACCTAGGTGGCTGACTCCAGTGACTCGCCATTTTCAACAAAAAACGTAGTATGCAAGTAGCCAAAGGTTGAGTCTTCAAGAAGTTATTGCTGCAGACCTTGTAAACAACCAACTTTTTCATTTGCAAGTATGAAGGGTGACATAAATATACACACACAAAAAAATTTTTTTATCTGTATAGAAAGCAAACTTGGCTGCGTAATATAGCAAGGTCAGTCTACTAATTACCAAATCTTACATCAGATTCAGTTGATGTAAGTAACGTATGCTGTGAAAACCAGATATGAACTGAAAATGCTCACATGTTTCATTATATGTTGCTTCAGTATATATTGCGTTTGTCTGTGAATTTAAATTTTTGCCATGTTTATGAACCTGAATGGATTTTGTAAGAGTAGACTCTGCTGAAAACCAATTTTCACATGTTACCTTTGTCTTCATTTATATGTAATTATTGACAATACAGGGACCAAATATTCTCTACATTAATTCCATGCAATACAATGCAAAGAACAGAACACCCTTACTTTGGTATGGTTGATTTGATTGTATTGCTGTTTTTGATGTACCAAGCCGCACGGTGGTGTATATGTGTGTGTCTGTTGCAACAGATAATGCCGAACATGACGTACTTCGATGGACAGTGCATCAAAAAGTGTTCAAAACACTTGACACTATCGAATATTACAAGCTATAGGCCTACAAGAGCTAGTGTGTTCTACCACATGTAATCAAATACATGTATGAGCAAAGTGTCAGTGACACTATTTTTCTTTCCGGGAGCCAAGTTATAGTTTGTTTTCATACACCTTCTTTCAAATTATTTTTTCTTGTTCTGTAATATCAACGCTCCCAAAATTTAAAAGGCTTAAAATAATGTTGTACTACTAAGCGTTAAGATTGTTGAAATAGCTTGAATATATATGTATAGGCCAAAATGAATTTTAAACCAAAATTTCATGAATTGGCAATAACATGTCTGCGTTATTTATTTGCATGCTATATTGACTGACAGAAGTCTGGGGATTTCTGTCTTTCATATACTGAATAAAAATCATGTCAACTAAACAGAATGTTTATAATGTAACTTTAAAAGTACACACTCACCATTTTGGCTAGGTTGGGACCACCCTGTTTTCAAGGGCTGTTGTGGGGGGGGGGGGCTTTTTATTTTCTTCAATGGGGATCAGCCATTTTTTGATGTCCTATTAATAATCCACCAACCCCCAGGCTGAAGAAACTAACCAGTCCCTATGGTAGTCCACGCCTTGAAATTCAAAGAATTTGGCACTTGCCAAACTTTTTTCAAGAAGACTTTAAACTGTTCCCTCTTCAAAGCAAGAATAAATATCAAGGACCACCGTGCAAAATTTGATACAAGAGAAACAAATACCTAATATTTCCCGACACGTGAAAATCAAAATGACCTCTGTATGAGTGTGAACTCTGTGGGAAAAAATAACATTTTCAATTTTAATGAAGCTAGTGTAAACGTTATTTACTCCATGAGCTTCTAAATGAATCCCCACAAGTGGAAGACCAAAATATATACACCTTTAAGGGTCGAAATATCTGCCATGGGGCATAATTAATATGAGGATATGATAGGACTTCCAAATGTCAGAAAGTTGTGTAATTTTTGTGTCTTTTTCGTTCCCTAAGTAAAAAAAACTATGAAGGTAGACGATCACATTAACGAGGATTCCCTTTCTCGTTAATGCTCTTCTCCAATGGATTTCATCGCATATGATACTGTTTCCCCAATTACGAGGTATGTCTACACTCTCCCATGATCATCATTAGATCTATGCTAATAAATATTATAGGCGATGGCATCCATTAGAACTATGACAAGAAATAAATGTTATATAATTGTGACGAACTTAATTTGCGTTTTCATGTCAGACCTATAGAGTTAGATGAGAGCTGATTAATAAAACCACATCAAATGCTACAGCACAGTGCATGCTCACATGTATATAATTGAGAAAGCACCGCAGGATTTTACTATTGTTATTTTTTTGATCAACTTTCTCATTTTTTTCTGTAAGGCTTTTCTTTCCTTAAAGGGAGTTGTGCATACATCATTAAAGTTAAGGGACCGTTCAGTTTTTACGGCCGGGGGGCCGGCAAAATCCAGGGGGTCATCGTAATTTTGGAATCCGCAATGGGGGGTCATCGCTTTTTCACTGGTAGGAAAGGGGGCGTCACCACATTTTCAAAAACATAATACCTACAATAAAGTTTACTTTATGCCATGGCCATGATCAATCTTTTTTACCAGCTGGGCGCCTTCGGCGGCCCACTACAAAAAATATACTTTATGTATAACCCATGACCCTCTAAATGGGCAGACGCCTTTGGCGGCCCACTCCAATTAGGTTTACTTTAGGTGGCGTTCAGTTTTTACGGCCTGGGGGGCCGGCAAAATCTTGTCGCCGGTGTTCAAAAAAATATAGACCCCCCTGCATTTTTTGTGAAAAAAAGATGACCCCCCCCCCCTTTGTTAGATGAAAAAAATTGATGACATCCCCCCCCTGAAAAATAACCAAAATCCATATGTCAAATTTACCCGCATGGTTTGGATTTGAACTCCGTTGCGCGGCGCACTTTATTCCTGTAGCAGAGATGCCAGTGCACAAACTTCTCAGCCACATCCATTGAAACATCTGTTAATTATGACGACTGTAAGGCAATTTTTAACTTCATTTCCATAGACAACTCATGTCTATGGACATTGTATAAAGTAAACTTTATTGGAGTGGTTCGCCAAAGGCAGCCCTCCGGTTAAGAGGGTCATAGGCCATTACGTAAAGTCAACTTTATTCTAGTGGCCCTATACATAACTGTCTATGATGAAACTAAGTTTATTTGTGTACACTTGATTATTGATATTTAAGCTTATGTTCTTGTACGTTCTTGATTAGACTAGAGTGGTTACAAGTCCATGGTTGTGCAAGAAATTATATTTTGGAATTTCACCGAAACGTCGATTCACTATGCATGGCGGTCTATGAGAGAACTATGCACAATTTTTTACCATATAAAACTAACAAAATCTTTGCATTTATGTACATTTGATAATTGATATACACTTTTTCACCTATTGCATTATGCAATTTGCATATGTTTTTGTCACTTGTCTTTTATCAATTATAACTGTTCAAAGTGTTTAATTTATGATACCACTGCATCTTCTTTGCTTGTGAAACTTGTAGATAGGCCTAATATGTACGTATTTAACCCTTTGAGCGCCAAAGTCAATTTTTGTCACCTTTATAAAATATACCCAAATCTATTTTTTCCAATTTTTGCAAAAAATTTGATAAGACAGTGTTGCCAATGAAATGTGATGTACATTTGATAAAAATTATCAAATCATTACAGAAAAATTTACAAAGACTAAAATTTTGGCAGGAAAAATTACAGCACTCAAGGGTTAAAAGAATGGGTGTATTTTATTGGTGGTTTCCTATTCAGGAAATATCAAATGGACAATCAATGGTTTGGCCATAAAATCAGCTCCTGTCAAAAGTGACCCTCCCCCGTATAGGTTTCTAAAAAGTGACCATCCCCTTGAACAGTTTTCTAAAAAGTGACCCCCAAATTCCCCTGGCCCAGCCCCTGTAATTACTGAAGGCTCCCTAAGCTTATTAAACCTACAAGTTTTTACACCCAGACGATCGAGTAATGCCCTCCCCGAGATAAGAGCTGACATCCCATTCGACAACACTCTATCACACCCGAGACCATACCCGAGACTTGCTGCGAAAACGAGCCCTGCCACTCCTTGACATGTTCTTTGGGAGTGACCAAGCTACCCGAGTGGCAAAGGCTACGGATTCGCAGCAAACCCGAGACATGAAATAAAGTCTTCAATACAGCCGCATCATTACTGTTCCTGCAAAAACTCTATCCGATGCAGTGAGCAACGCAACGTGACTTTCAAAACCCGAACATATCAGCTTAATCGCTAGCGATCAACGAAGCATTCATGGGCGTAAAGAAGAGTCGGAGACATGTATTTTACGGCGTTTAGGTGGATGGCATCATCCACCTAGCATCGTGTTTGTCTGTTATGCATTCGCTAATACTATGATATGATAAGACGACAAACGATGACGATGTATAACTATAAACAGCACGTCCAAAACTACACATAGACGGAGCTCTCACTGTTGTTGCCAACTCTAAACTCTAAAACGATGCCCCATGTTGGAGAGGTCAGGGGTCAAGTTAGCACGGTACGCAGCATGCAGCAAAATACGGAACAGAAAGGCATTTGTCCACGCGTATCGACGTACGACAAATGTTACGCATTTTTGTCTCAAAAACGGCAAACAATCGTAAAGTATGTGCCACGACGGAAAGTTGTCGGGGAAAATTCAACACAGCCACGACCTCAAGCTCGGAAAATACTGGAAAAAAAAACACAAAAAAAAAACTAAACTAAAGCCACGACCTTGCGACCGATCGTGGAAAAAAATGTTGTAAAATAAGCTTATCACAGTATTTAAATCCGCGACCTTGCGACCGGTCGCGGAGAAAAATATCTGCAAAAATTGAATCGAAAAAGCCACGACCTGGCGACCGGTCATAGAAAAATATGTAGTAGAAAATCTCAGTATTTAAATCCGCGACCTTGCGACCGGTCGCGGAGCAAAATATCTGCAAAAATTCGAAAAAGCCGCGACCTGGCGACCGGTCGTAGAAAAATATGTAGTAGAAAATCCAAGTATTTAAATCCGCGACCTTGCGACCGGTCGCGGAGAAAAATATCTGCAAAAATTGAATCTAAGAAGCCGCGACCTGGCGACCGGTCGCAGAAAAATATGTTGTAGAAAATCTCAGTATTTAAATCCGCGACCTTGCGACCGGTCGCGGAGAAAAATATCTGCAAAAATTAAATCTAAAAAGCTGCGACCTGGCGACCGGTCGTAGTAAAATATGTAGTAGAAGATCTCAGTATTTCAATCTGCGACCTGGCGACCGGTCGCGGAGAAAAATATCTGCAAAAATTGAATCTAAAAATCCGCGACCTAAAGTAACAAATGAAAAAAAAAACACGAACTGGTGACTTATCGTCATGAAATATGTCATTGCACTTGTGATTCAAGGGTGCCGTGTCATGTATATTGATCCACTCGCAAGTTAATACTTTATCATAGCACCAACATTACAACTAGATCCAAAGTGAATATTTGCTGTCATTTCTGAAATGCGTTTAATTCAATAAAATAATGGTTAACCGTGTAAGTTACGTGTCTTATTCATTTTTCTTTCATGCTTGTTCTTTACCCAATGACACACAAGCTACAAGCTTTTATGTAGCGATGTAGTACGCTGCGCCGCCGAATTTCGTTATTACCGCACATCCGGGTACTTTACGTGAAGTTGACCCTTATTACATTTGTAACAATACTATTACGGCCTACACGTACATACATAGCACGGTATGCCGGGTTTCGCAACTGAAGATTGCGACTTGAAAATGGTCGTACGACCGGTCGTGTAGCGGACCCATCTAAAACGTTGTCTCATTTTGAGCCAGGTATCTCAAGCAGGCATATGGTGTCGGTATTTGTACTGTGTGCCAGCAGTTCACCAGTGCACCACGAAGATTCTAATATTTCCAGTCCAAATGCTATTTGTCTTTGGCATCATAACATTTAAACCATGGTGATTTCCATCATGTTCTCGAATAATCTTATGCATACACTCACAATATTCCTTTCATGTATCTTATATTTTCATTCATGTCTGTTGTAGATGTTGAAGCATGGCCGTGCTGGAGTTCCAATGGAAGTTATGGGTTTGATGTTAGGAGAGTTTGTAGATGATTACACAGTCAGAGTCATTGATGTTTTTGCTATGCCACAGTCAGGAACGGTGAGAAGTTAATTTCATCCTGTTTACCTTACAATAAGTATCTCACCTGTTCAGTGCTTTGTTTGCCAGGTTGCTTGTGTGATAACAGGACGGTGACTACAATAGGGCTCCAAAGTGGAGAAGTGAATATCAACACTTACAGTGTAGCTCAAAGCTTTGATGTGAATGTGTCTGCAAAGTAATGCGCATTACATGATTTAGATAAGTCAAAATTTAACATGATATTCATAAATGATGTACCTCATGCTTGTTTAAGGCAAAAAAGAAACTTTGAATTATCTGAAATTTGTTAGTATTTATATAATTATGAGCTTCTCTTCCTGAGTTTAAGATTCCAGCAAATCATAAAACAATATTTTTGTTTAAAAGAAGAATTAGTGAAAAAGCGAAAAATTAACAAACTTGAAACATCTTGGATTTTCTCATATTATTTACTAACAGGGAGTTAGTGTAGAAGCAGTAGATCCAGTATTCCAAGCCAAAATGTTAGACATGTTGAAACAGACAGGAAGGTAAGTGGGGATTCTGTAGAGCTAGAGTGTACCATGCCTATTTAATTACAGATGTGATCTCTGAGTGATCTCTGTTGTACGGTAACCATATCTAAAAGATCAATGATTGTCATAGAGTTGCAATGAGAGCTTTGTCGTACAAGAGGTGTACAAGTGCCAAGATCTACATGCAATGCGATACACAGGGATGTAGGAAAGTTTGGGTACAGGTTGCAAAAATAAAAGTACCATACAGGTGATTAAAGCAGAGTATCTGCACATAAAGTTTGTGCAAAGTGTCCTGATTTTTTACTAAAACTAAATTTTCACAGCCAGCAAATTTTAGCTGACAGCCGGTTGTTTTTGCCAGCTGCCAGCTATTTTCTGCATCCCTTTATAAACATGTGCCATTGTTTCGAAGAGGCACAGGATTTTGACGTGTTTGATTGGAATAAAAATCTCAAATCAGTACTTTCTCAGTGTAAAATTGCCTGTTAATTTATATCTAATCTATCACACTTTTGCAGACCTGAGATGGTGGTCGGCTGGTATCATTCACATCCAGGGTTTGGATGTTGGTTATCTGGTGTAGACATTAACACACAGCAGAGTTTTGAAGCACTTTCAGAAAGGGCAGTTGCTGTAGTAGTAGATCCAATTCAGAGTGTAAAGGGAAAGGTAAGAAATTCTATTTTGTCCAAAAAGATAGTTGACAATAAGTTCTGTGCAGGTACACCTTTTGGTATTAAAATTTCATTGAAAAGTAGATTGGCACCCGGTTGCATGGCATTTCTTGGCAGTAATGTATCTACTGTCTTTGTTTTTCTTAGCAGCTGTTACTTGCTGGCCCAGCAACTGGTGTACATTACAAACGCCCTCTAGGGTTACAAAAGGTCTATTTTGTCCATGGCATAAGGGTAGTCAATAATTAGATGCAGTACACCTTTTGGTGTTAAATTTCAGTGAGAGGTGTAATAAAAAGACTGTGGTAGCTTTACAGTATGTTGATATTACTTCAATGTCATGTTTGCTGTTGTACCCATTCAGTGCCCAATGCAACTAACACATATATGCATTAACTATCATTGATGCATGAATGAGAAAAAACAAAACATTCCTGCCAACATCACCAAACAACAACTGGCTTCTACATGTATATGTTTGCAATATTATATTCAGTGTACCAGACTGCTGCTAGGACTTCTGTTATTAAGTTGGCAGAATGACAAGGGTGTGCTCGATATAGATAGTCATCTCCAGATAAACTGTAACCAGCCAGAGAGTGTCCATTAATGAAACGGCAGTTGGTTCTTTTGTATGTTGGTGAGCAACCAGACCTGAACACACAAAAGGTAAAGTCCTTTCATGAACCCAGGAAGCAAATTATTGGATCAGCTGCTCTTTTATCAATGAACCAACCATTAGTTTCAGACAACATGCCTAAATTGTTGCCTTGTATAACCGTTGAGTGTCTTTCATCTGATCAATCCCATCACAGGTTGTCATTGATGCATTTAGATTGATAAACCCAAACATGATGGTGTTAGGGCAGGAACCAAGGCAGACTACATCAAATCTTGGTCATCTACAGAAACCTTCAATACAGGCATTAATACACGGACTCAACAGGCATTACTACTCCATTGCTATCAATTACAGGAAAAATGAACTTGAGCAGAAGGTATTGTATATTTGTATTCATAAATAAACTACAAGTAGTTTTCTCTTGCATGATATTCTACTCTTGCAAGAAGATTAAAGATTTTTGTGTAACAGATTGAAGATGGCATATCATATCATTTATCTGAAAGTAAAAGAGATTTCTACATGTCTTATTTCTAATAGACATGCCCTAAAAGTTACCGGTTTGTAAACTGAACATATACACAACAACATAAAAGCAACTCTGAGTGCCAAATATATTCTCCAAATGACAAACTATGGTGAAAGTGTGTGCTGACAAATATGCTCCTTTATCTATGTTTGATCATTCTAATGTCTAAAATTATACAAGAATTAATAGTGACATGTCATCCGGTCATGAATTTCAGATGTTGTTGAATCTTCACAAGAAAAGTTGGATGGATGGACTTACATTAAATGACTACAATGAGCACTGTTCATTAAATGAGAAGACTGTCAAAGAAATGTTGGATTTGGCCAAGAGTTACAACAAGGTGAGACTACAATAATAATTTAGCAGCTTCCTTAAAGGACTAGCATGTATTTTGCACTGTGTAGACTTCGTGTATTTTTATACTTGTCGATCAATGCATTTACCAGCCCACAATTTATATTTTAACTGCAGGAATTAAAATTTACTTGTACTAGTAATACATAATTCATAATGTCCCAGTATTTAAATTTGAAATATGGTTGTGTTAGAGTCGCAGGCACATGCGGCTGTGAGCATGAGACGCATTGTAGCTGTGATGGCAATAATCATCATTTGGCATGATGCCAACAATAGTTCCAGAGTATTAATTTGATATTTTTCTGTGACATTGCAGGCTGTTGAAGAAGAAGATCAAATGACACCAGAGCAACTAGCAGTGAAGAATGTCGGTAAACTGGACCCAAAGAGACACTTAGAGGAACATGTTGAAGTTTTGATGACGTCCAATATAGTTCAGAGTTTAGGAGCCATGTTAGACACTGTACTTTTTAAGTAAATGCTTACGCAACTTAATGACATCTTAATTCTTTTGTATTGATGTTCAGACAGCCAGCCCATCAGTTTATGTCATGTATGCCATGAAACATGCAGAACAACATATGCTAGCTGAGTGATTTCCTCCTGGACAGTTTTCTGTATTGGAGGATTGAACTTTGACAGATTCTATGAAGGATATAAATACAAGTTTATCTCCTAGGTCCTGTAACCTTAGTTTTTATTTTAAAAAATTACTATCCACTCACTTGCAGGATTGAGAATCATATTACCAGTGTTTAAAGTGAGTAAAGTGTTGATTTGGTTGTATCTGCATGTGGCAATACACCCCTCATCTTTTAGCCAAGCGGTATCATGAAGTCATATTGTAGGAGGTATAATATTGCATGAATAGGTCTGTTTCTTGTATATCCACCATACTTGTTTAACATTACAGAACTTACAAAGGTATGAAGTTGTATTTTCCAATCCAGTACATCAGTGTTTGACAAACATCAAACTGAACTGTGACTTTCATAATCTGTCAATGTGCAGATGTGAAAATGGTACCAATTATGAAGACTGGGCAAAACTTTAATCTTAAAACATGTTGTGCAAGAAGTGAACTAGATTGCCATGCTTTGTAATAGCATAACAGGTCAAAGGTCATAAAATATGGCCGTGTGATGGTAAAAATGGATGATTCATCACATTTTTCAGTTCCTACTTCCAGACCTTCAAAACAAATTCTGCATATTTATAATATTAATATTTTGTTCTCATGTATGTAGTACTGCCAACCAGCATACAGAAACCAGTGAGAGATATTGTTACAACTTGTACATCTTTATTCAAGTAATAAAATCTGAATTTCTAGATACTTCTTCATGCCTTTCATTCCACGAGTATAACTTTCAGGTTTTACATGTACATGCCATTATTATACACCTACTGCCGTAACCTATGGGAGTTTGACCATCCAATAACTTTCCGTATTTTGTATAGTACGCGGAGTCCCGAATACGGGAGACGTGCGACGCGCCTGTTTGACCTTTGACCTAGCAATTATCGGGTGTAAACAAACTATTTTACGGTGAGTTATAGACATAATAACAACTTCCACCAAAATGTATTCGTAGTATAAGGTTTAAAACAGGCTGAACACAAAACTGAGTCTAAATGCAATTGATTTTTTAAAAAAACTAATTAAATTGAAAACATTCAGCGAAGTTTGCTTGTACTGCACTGAAAATTAATTGGCTTCGTGCCAACGCAAGGGACTTGTACTACGGAGCAGTAGATAACTCGCCTTCCACTCATATCGCGCGTGCCGCATCCCTCAAAATTTACCATAGAATTAGTTTATACGGACGATTAATGGAAGGAAGTGTATAATAATAGGGTTATACACAAAATACGGCCCTTTATGGACTTAGCGGCGAGTACGTCACTCACTGAGCCCTCGTCCATACTGGGCCGTATTTTGTGAATAACCCTATAATATCAGAGCTGCTGGCCCTTTTATTTCTGTCTGTTCAAAGTAGTAATAAAATTGAGTTGACAAAATGTCTCTTACATTCATGTGAAGACATAGGGATGATAACGTAAAATCCACGTTGTATATATGTTTGGTTCAATACATGTACATTTGCGCTGGAAGTCGTCAGCTTATAAGCCAATGAACATTATTTTTGCCAAGATTATAGAAAGCTGTCACTTGTGTTTGCAATGGCATATTGTGCATTGACAGCATAATGAAATTTGGTATCTGTGAATTTGGTTTAATCCAAGGTAAGATCTCTTGATTTTGGTCACATTAGATTTGGCAAGCATGCAACTAAGACACTGCACACTGGAAGATCCATCACCAAAATACATCATGTTTTGTATATTTCAAGATGTTTATTTCTCTTTGAAACTAAATACAGTGAAAAATGCTGACATCTCAGTCATCGTACACACACAAATCATAAATGTAAATTCCATTTTGATTTCAATTCACATGTGTAAGACACTGCCTGATTACTGGCACAAAGCTGATGAATAAAAAAAGAACATTATTTACCCCATATAGGAGAGTACCCATGTCCAACAAAATTGCACATACACTATGGCGTCATTGATGACCGATATGCAACGTTTCAAATGAACCACGGGAACAAAGTAATTTTCCCTCTTTGCCCACATTCACTTTCTGTCGTATTACCTCACAATTAAATAAACAGACTCAACTTACATTTCACAATAGCTCAGTATCATCCAAATCTACATAAAGTTGATAAAAAATTTGAGATCACGTAATAATGACATTTCTCTCTACCAACTAACATATGATTGAACATGATACCAGTGAATATCAAATATGCAATATGCATGGATGACACAGTGGAAACATTTTCCAGAAAACTGGCAGTAGTCTAAGTTTTATCTACTGTTCGATAACCAAAACTTGCTATCAAATGAGGGATAGATCCCAGATTAAATAAGCATTTAGTATTTAGCATGATTGAAGAATGTTAGAATCAAACTTGGCAACTATCCTGTGGAATGTGTTCTTAGCATGAAAGGCAAGTTGATTACCACTGTACAGAGCTTGACCCTGTCATCCTTCCAATGCCCCAAATCTTTGAGTAAGACCTGGATACTTTATAATTCGCGATGACTATCTTACAGCCCTTCTGTTCTCTAACAGCTCTGATATTCTAGCACAGTGACAAATCCTCAACAGTCTACCAAATGCAGGGTCAACTGAGCAAGCAAGGAAATCACATACTATGCCCGCTCATTGACAGATATGATCAGCTTAGTTGTTGACAATGCTGAAGTGGTCTAAACAGGGTCATGGCTTAGCAGCTGAGGAGCTATGAGAGAGTATACCTTACAACTACGACACAAATGGATCAAATTTTGTCCCCACTGTGATTTCTCTGTATATCACCACATGGAAATTTTTTTACAAGTTCTGTCAACCCTTTCTGTGGCAGTTTCTGCTGTACAGTTCAAGCCTAACTTCACCACAGCTAGCCACAGGATGAAACCAAAATTTAGTGGTGAGAGGATCAGAGATGTGCTATTTCTTTGGAATAATGCAAGTGAATACTAAAAATCAAATTATGGCCCTTGCATGCCTTTCCCCAAAGTCTCAATGCAGTTCTTCAGCTCTTCTATTTGAACATAATGAGCTTGTGTTTCTGCAACTTTTGAAATATCTGCCATAGTAAATACTGTATACTGTGTGGACTCTCCAAACTAACAGAACATGGTTTTACAAAATTGAATAAAGGACCAAGTGTTTTCTCTTGAAAGTTAGAGGTACAGAGGCCAGCTGAGAAAATTGCATGATTTAATAAATAAACGTTACTTAAATGCAGCTTATGATAGAACAATAAAGATATTACACTGTGCTTTACTGGGTTACTATGTTCAAATATTCTACAGTGAATATAGTTTATTATCACAACATGAAAGATCTGAAGTGATATTGATAGGGTTTTACTGAATAATGGTTGCCAATTAATACATTCAAACGCTTACACTGTACATGTACATGTATCTGTGAAAAAAAGGAAATCTAACAATCAAGTATGTGCCAACAGAAAAATAGAAATCTTCGAGACATTTGCACACTTTGTGATTAAAGAGTTACAGGATTTTCTACTGGTATTATAAACCAAAGCAAATCATTCCTCTTATCACAACAGTATAAAGATTTTGATTCATGGAGCATCATCATCAGCTTTTGAGTTCACACATCAAGTAACTGCCCTATTTCAAAACAAGGAGTGTCCAATCTTAACATTGTCTGACATTCTTTGAATTTTGAGACAACCAACACACTGACGATGCAAAGAGTACTAGGAATGGTGAGGCTGCAGACTACTGGACACACGTGGTTGTAACTATAAATAACCACTAAACTAGAGAGTCATATTAGAGTCCAGTTGGGTTAAATATATAAGAAAGCCCTCTAGGAAACTTTTTCTGGTGACTTAAGAGTTTTGTCTATTTTCTTGCAGTCATCTCTTTTCATGAAATGTAATAAAATGCCCATCTCAACAAGTATTGTGTTGTTATGCTCCATGACTCATTGGCATGTAAAACAAAAAAAATTCCATTTATATTGTTCTTTACAACAGGAAATCACATTATCTACCCTTTTTGCTATCTAGGATTAGAATATATTACACTCATATATTAATTATTTACAATAGGAGAATCTTTGAAATTTTTAAATAAGTGTAATTTTTTTAAAGTCATAAAATGGTCAGGAACCTTCTCTACAAATCTCTGTATGCTTTTCATTAAGATTCTCCTAGTATCAAATTAATGTTACCAAAAATTTAAATGTCATTGCATAAAAACAAAGATTTATAAAAAAAAACAAGCCTGAAATCTGATGATAAGATAGCATGACTACATAGACGTTACTGGCGAATATAGAGGGTTAATTAACTTGCTTTATAGAAATTGCAGACTTTGTTGAAACAACATGTTTAATTACAGACCTTTTTATGCAGATATCAAAGATAACTATTGAAAATCTAGAGGGTTGAATATCAAAGTACGGTTGTGTACTGGAGTTAAAGAAACAATGTAGATTTTGTTCGGTGGAAACAACTACAGTAGCTTAACATTACTATTAAAATACAAGCATGGGTAGTAGAAAAGGTGAAGGCAAGGTACCTAATCATATATGTATATGCTTTGGAAATAACTAAGTCTGATTTGTTGGGATACACATGTGTCATTGCGCAGAACAGGAACACCAGGGTTGGAATTGTGACTATGCATAAGATTGCATGACATGTCTTGTCAATTGGAATTGAAATAATTGGTTGATGACTACTGCAAATAGTGGTCACTATCAGGATATGTAAAAGGACAGGAGAAATCTTTGCACAAATCATACTGACTGCATGGCTGTACAACAGATTTCACTGACTGCCAGTGAGATGGCGTCCTGTTCCGCTGTCTATGTAATCATACCTATCCAATACATCAGTATGCAAACAGAACTGGCAGTACACAAACTGAATGTCACTGACAATCATGATTTCCTTCCATTACTTTGATTGACCGTTCCTACAGGAGTTGTTGCTGGGGTGGGGCTGGTTGTGTGTACATTGGCTGTGACATAGGAGGCTGCATACTGCTAGGTCCACCATTATACGTAGTTGCGGCTGTAGCTGGTGCTTGCATGTTGGCTGGATTCATAGGTGGTAGTGACTGACTGTAGCCTGTACTTTGGACTGACGATGGTGGCATTCCACTGTAATATGAAAATGCAGAGAACAAAATGCATTATCTCCTTTGTTCAATTCTAATAGTTCAATGTTTTGTATGGTTACGAAAAATAGCAATCTTTAGGGTAGAAAGTGCCTGGGCAACAGATATTTGGACTATCAAATTTTTACAATTCGTTGTCTGATCTACCACTTGTGGAGGCTCATTTGGAGTACTTTTGGAGAAGAAATATTTTCATTGTCTTGATCTTTTGAAAATTGAAAACGATTTTGGTCCATAGAGTTGACATACCGATGGCACCCATTTTTAATTTCAAATATTGTTAAACATTAAGTAATTTGTTACTTAAATACCAAACTTAGCATGGTGACCCCCTAATCTTTATTCTTGATTTCGTAAGAACACAGTTGAAAGCTGGCACCATTTTTAATTTCAAATATTGTTAAACATTAAGTAATTTGTTACTTAAATACCAAACTTAGCATGGTGACCCCCTAATCTTTATTCTGATTTCGTAAGAACACAGTTGAAAGCTTCATTGAAGAAAGTTTGAGCAAAAGTTTGAGTGTGTCACTTTTGAGGTGCATACTACCTTAAATTGACAGGGTCACTATTTTTTTGACATTTTTCTATGTAGTGGAAAAATCAAACAAATAGTGGACAAAAGTGATGTTTCCAATGTATGATTTCGTGTCTAACAAGTAAGCATTAATGTGCACACTATGGCTTGCAGTTTGGTAGAGCAGTGTTAAGTTCATTAGCCTGCATTTTCTGGTAAAACTTTAAAATTCAGGTGTTGTTTCATTTCTTAGTTTTGAGTGAAAGTATATTTGAAGGTGTTTTCTGTAAATCTGTCTCAAAGCATATTTCATGTCTCTGTTCTTACACTGGATACTTCTCAAATGATACAAATATTAACAAAAAGAATGACCAAAGACAGTCACTTTGTTCCTTTAGTCTGATGATTTTCTGACAAATGTGACAAAATATTTACTTTTCTTTGAAAATTCTAATTTGACCATTGGCTCTGAATTTTCTAACCTCCACACCCATGAAAACATGTCTAGCATAACCATACACAGGGGGTCTAGTCCAAGCCATTACGGTGAAAAGGTTAGAGCTCAGTGGAAAGAACATTCCTTGTTGCTATCTATAATATGCAATTGCCAACTGCCCAAATACTGGTCATGTTTCTGAATGTTGATTAACTCTTTCATCCCCATTTCTTTTCAAAAAGTAACCATTGAAGAGATCAGGATAGGACAAAATCAGAGTGGTGAATGGGGTTTTTGAACGAAGATAAGACACTGAGTTGACATCATCACCCACCTTGCTGAAAACTGCATCTGTGTCATTGGTGGCATGGAGCTCATAGCTGGCATTTGACCCTGGCCCATGGGAGGTCCTTGACCTTGAGGTGGCATCTGGCCCTGGTTCATTGGTGGTCCCTGACCTGGTGGGGGCATTTGACCTTGAGGAGGTGCCATGTGTTGACCTTGAGGGGGAGGGGGCCCTTGCTGAATATACTGGCCAGGTGGTCCATAAGGCTGAAAAAATATAGCAGTATATTACATGTAAGATACATGGAAAAAACTAAACAATTGCAAATTTATCATGTTTTAAGACAAAGCTACCAAACTTTGATAGTGTTTCTTTGAAGTATTTGGTAAATCATCACTTCAAAATATTCTTTAAGTTCATTTTAATACCCAAGCTTTGCAGAGACATAGATATCCCAATTATTTTATGTTTTAGCTACTGCTTATGTCACTATCATTAAAACACCAATCCGAACACACTAATAACCAAAACATACTGGGTATTTTAAGAATTTGCACACGTTCTGTACATAAGCCACAAAGAACTTTTGAAAAATAATTCTTGCTATGATTATAAAAGTCGTGACGGCACAAAACAAGCAGTGGAGTTTCTTTGCTGTGAAACCCATATTACATCACTTCTGTGCATGCCTGTTGAATCAGAAGACAGTAGTATACAGCTAATATTATGATTCAGTAACAGTGATACCGCCCATTATCATATACCCATGCCCATATTGCTACATCCTAGTGACGTTCAATGTGAAATATCAGCCGTGATATTTCACGGTAAACGTCGAGATATGCACGATGAACGTCATCAGTTTTAGAGTTTTCCTGAACTACATTAGCAGTTTGTTGGTAAACAACGTAAACAACAAAATGGCTGCCGCTCCCCGCCTGCGAAGCAATGTCACCGACGTAAAAACTTGAAGGGCTTCGAGGAACATGGGTATTTCTGGTTGCAAAATACGGAAATATCACGTTGAGTCTTGAAATGTTTTCCCCATGGTATTTTTTGGGTCAAGTTCTAGCAAACGTTCTGCCGTTCGCCGGCACTGTGCACAGTCTCCACCGAACAGGAAGTGAGCGAGTGGTGTGACAGCGGTGTTCGCGCGCGACGACGACTGTTGACATGGCAACTCTAAAGGTAAACTAACAAAATGGCGTCCCCTCTCCGCGCAAGCTCCGTGCCGTACGACGATCGAAATCAGGATAGATTTAAAGCTGAGCAGTTTTTGATCTGTTACAGTTGTAATAGCATATTGCACCTTAAAATGTTCCTTCTGTATGACGATTTTTGTATCCCGGTGTCTTTCTCCTTGGGTTTCATTGAGATATGGACGACTTGCAGCGATGTCAAGCGTGATGTTGACATCTTCGTCGTATACTTTATGAATAAAGCCTGTTCACATAAACATTCTGATATTTATGCGCAAGGCGTAATAAAGTAAAGCCTCAAAATTATAAGGTTTTTCGTTCTATTAGTAAAAATTCCCTAAAATTATGGGCATGGGTATATGATAAATCGGTTATTACCCAATATCGCCTGTTCCTTGTGTCGTATCAGCATTCGTGTCATTTGTGCTGCGTCAGACACTCGACTTTGTCTCGTGTCTGACGCAGCACAAATGACATTCATGCTGATACGACACAGGAACAGGCGATATTGGGTAATAACCTCTAAGTATGAGTTGTACACTTCTTTTGGAGAATAGGAGTTTCTTACTTGTTGCATTGGCATATTTTGAGGCACTGGCTGCTGGGCAAACTGTTGCTGCTGAACCTTGTTATAAGAGTACGCATAATACGGAGCATCCTCTTCATCAGATTGTGGTACATTTCCAAGGCCTGTCTGAGCTTCTCACTCAGACCTGATAAGTCAGCATGTTTGCGGTCGATTTTTTCCAATTCTGTATCGATGAGGGGTCCCATCTGTTTGCACTGATCTGAAGGTACAATGAAGAAAAGAAGGAATCAAAGTGTGTCAACTTTGTTTTGGATTAAACAACAGCAAAACAGACACTCAATGTCAAAGTGAAGCAAGATATATGGACTGTGCCCAGTGATATGTTAGCTCTCTGGCCCAGTGCTTGAACAGAATTCAGCAGAGAATTGCACTGTTATACCAATATGAGAGGCTTTACGTGAACATTAGTGGGTAGGATGCTCCTTATGTAAAACTTTAAAAAATGTACCCAGATTGAAACAAAAATAGAGTCTGTACCCTAGGAGGGCATCAATAAACACAGAACTCTATGATTAGTGTTGTGTCTCCTTCTTGTTTAATGCATGCATACAAGCATACATGTTATATCATAGAGCCAAGAAGCAGGCTGGACAAGTACAAAACACTGAGATTCAAACCTGAACAAATTTATGTTGACAGAGACTGAACAAACCCAATACTATCCTTGAAGCTAACTATCTGCTGGAACTATGTCGCACGCAAGCTGTGTTGACAGTCAATATCATGGTATACTGCCATGTATCAATAGGTTGAATATAATTTGGTTTCATGGTGACAGTGGGATGTTTGAATAGGAAATACTAGTAATCAGGAATTTATCAAACCTGATCACTGTGCAAGAAGAAAACATCAATTATCTCAAACAATAAATTTTGGGATCATGTTACTATTGCTTTCAATAGGATTTTTTGGCCTAAATGTGCGGACACTGAGAGAAAAGCTTACCGCTCATTATTGACAATACTTTTAGAGTATACATGTGAGTAAGTTTGTATGCACTTGAAATGACAGGAAAAGTTTTCATGTAAAGATCAACTGCTAGGAGAAAAGATGTCATTTATCTTGACAATCTCACTCGCGTAGACAGCACAAATGATGGCAGATTGTCAGTTTTGTATTAATACCTTCAAGTATGAGCATTTCTTGCGTATCCGGTCGCTCCATTCCAGTAGGATCAGCATTTTGTAACATTTCCAATGCCATGTCCATCTTTTCTTCTTCGATCTCAGCCACAGGTGTTGGTGTTTCCAGCGTTCTAACTTCCACCTCCTCGTTAAACTGAACTGATTTAGGTTTGATTACTGTATACACAAAACAAAGCAAATTGCATGATTTGTTAAAAAATAAGAATAAAATCATTGTGTGATGTATGATGGGTAGAATTTTGGCAAAACTAATACTTTTGCTGAAAATGGGTTTGGGAATAACAGGCAAATGTCAAAGAAGGAGGAGAAATATGTGATTTTGGTTAGTATCACAATATAACTTGTTCCTAGGTTTTTTTTTTTGAAAAGTTAAAATTTATTCATGCAGAGAAACTTTGATTGCAGATATATCCACTATCATATTTCCATAACCGTGGGTAGGTAATAAACAAGAATTGTTCCATACTATAGACTAGTCTAGTCTTTTTTTTTGAAGACTAGTTTAGTCCATTTCCATTTACTATGTATAGCGCCCCCTCTGGCAGCAAGCTTTTATTCGTTTGTTTTAGTTAACAATCATGTTTAAAGGGGAAGTTCACCAAGGATGATTTTACATATGTGGTAGCTCTATGGTCATTTACCCAGGAAAACTATTTTCACCATTTATAACTCGCAATATTTTTTACAAAAACGATAAATATAGTACAGGAAATTGCCCATGTAATTTGAATCATGGAAAAAAGCTCCAAGCTTGGAGCTTGCATAATGTGCATATGGAAGGGACCATCTCCGGACGGGTATGCCCCCACATCGTCCACTCACAGTAACAGGTAGTAAACAGCGACACAAAATCTGACAGTGAACAGTTAATTATAAGTAAATCATCGTTTATGAAAGGATACTCAGTATAAACAAAAGTTATGTAAATACGCACAGCCTGCTTTAAGTATGAGTGAGTGGACAATGCAATACCCATGGAAAATGGTCCCTTCCATATCACATTATGCAAGCTCCAAGCTTGGCGCTTTTTTCCCATGATTCAAATTACATGGGCAACTTCCTGTACTATTTCTATTGGTTTTTGTAAAAAATCTTGCGAGTTATAAATGGCGAAAATAGCTTTTCCGGGGTAAGTGACCACAAAGCTAGCACATATGCAAAAATCATCCTTGGTGAACTTCCCCTTTAACTCTGGGTGAAAATATTTAGAAACTAAATTCATAGTATTGCTTCACCTCTTCAATATTGTAAAAAATTTGCTGCTGTTTGTAGGAATTTCAAACAGGCCCCTGATGAATGATGCACAAATGTACCTGTTCATTTGCATCATTACAAGGCACTGCAGGTACACACCGTTTCTCAGAGAAAACTGCTTTTTAAAGCTGTCTCACACCAAATTAATTCATATTTTTCTCTATCACACGCATATTTACACCTGTGGTGTGGAAATAATAGTCATGTTACATGGGCTCAAGATAAAGAAAAAAGTATGTTGCTTACCAGGTTCAGGTTCAGCAGTAAGATCAGCTGTGACAAAGTTGGATGGGAATAAACCACCGCCACGAGAATTCTCTCCCTTCCACCAATTAGCATCACTAGGAGAAAAGAATCTTAAAGGTCAATGGTTTTGTTTTCCCCATTTCATTGTCATAAAGCACATATCTCAATATTACACGTGAAAGTGTGTTCACTAGAACAACAATATTAGTACTGGGGTTGTTCAGTTGATGAAAGGAAACAATGAAAGAACCAACCAATGTACCACTGGAGCTTATGATTGTATTCAAAACTGGAAAAAATTGTTTTAATACATTTTTTTCATGAGTAAATTATTAAAGGCATACTGTCACCTTTTACAATTTTGCCACAGTTACCATGGAAAGAGAAAATCTAACCAATCACAGATTTTAAACGGATGGCCGCTTTTTAACAACAGCACCCTCACATGGGCATTTTCAACACAAAGGAACGCTCCTTGACCATATATGGGCATATTTACCAGTAGATTACAGGTGACTGTATACCTTAAATGACTACTATACCTGATCCACGAGAAAATCACGAGATACATGTACAATTGTTGCTATGAAGCCACTTGGTAATCTTGCATTATTTTATAAGTCAGGCAAGAATTTTCTTTGGAATTAGAATTATTTGGTAAAACCGATCACACTGAGCACAATAGATTCTTTAAACAAAAGGTTGATACACAGAAAACAAGTCATCGCTGATGACACAGTCCCCGCTGGATTATGGTGCTTGAATTATGGTGATTGAATTACATGCTTGGTAGCTTCATTACTTGAGAGAGAGCCGAATTTGATAAATGTTGGGAAATCACATGATAGTGGTCTGTGGGGGGATCATGTTTGTGTACTTGGGGCAGTAAAACTAATGTTCATATATATATATATATATATATATATATATATATATATATATATATATATATATATATATATATATATATATATATATATTTCAATATATATATATATATAATATATATTATATATATATATATATATATATATATATATATATATATATATATATATATATATATATATATATATATATATATATATATATAATATATAATATATATATATATATATATATATATATATATATATATAATATATATGCCATTATGCTTTATCCGTGTACCAACATTGAACAAATCGGTTCAGGATAGTTGAGTTATGGTTCAAAAACATGAAAACTTTGTGGCCATATTGGATTGTATCACCAAATAATTGACCTGAATATGTATGCCACAGTACTTTATCCTTGCACACAGTTTGAAAAAAATCGGCTCAGGGATGACAGAGAAACAGCTGCTGACGGACGGACACACACACAGACAGACGGATGGGACCCAATCTATGACTCCCCCTGGACTGCGTCCATGGGGACTTAGAAATTTCGATCAACAACGTTCTGTCCCTGTAACACCTTGAAGGGCACCTTTGTACATCATGCAAAGTACACCTAAACTGTACTGCTGCTACTATCAGTACATTTTGCCAGCAAAACATAATATTTCATCAATTCAAAGAAGTCAATATACACCCCATAGTGCATGAGAATAGATTCAATGGTGCTGTGGTATAGTTACCTGTGGGTTTTACACTCTTGTGTATGTAAGAAATTATGCTTGCTAAAATTTCAGAAACTTGAGAAGGAACTATTACTAGCATAATATTATGAACCAGTAAATTTAAGTTCTAACGAAAACAATGGTCAAATTCTTTTACGATAAATTGCTGTATTACCTATCATCAATAACTGTTATGAATTCACCAGCCTTGAAAGTTAACTCATTGTCTTCTGCAGCTTCAAAATCGTACAGGGCCTTGACTGTTCTTTGCTCTCTCTTCCTTGGAGGAGATGAGGACAGGGTACTGGGATAGAGACTGGATGTCTTGGGACCTTCATTTTCCTTTAGTGACAGCTGAATGGCTAAAACAACAAGGAAACAAGTCATCAGATTTCTACACAAACACTCAGAAACAAATTTGAGATGGCATACTTTTCATAAATTTATTGCCTATTTGTTTATCTGTTTGTGTGGATTTGGTGCCACTCTTCCACAAGAACAATATGGGAAGTCAAGCCTTTTATATTTCTAAAGACAAAGGTGGCCAACCAATCAGGTCAGTTGCTCTGATATATTTCAGAGGTCATCAATAAAAGTAGACAAACCATTGACATCAGCCTGGCAAACTTTAGCACATAGTCACATGGACAGCATGATGACAAGTATAAAACAACACCCCCAATACATGAGTATCAATGAGAATATTTTCAAAACGTGACTTATGCTCCTTCATGACATTAAGCTGATCATGGCATTGCATTAAAAAAATGGGTTTGACAATGCATATACTTGGCCAGGATTCAGAGTAACGGAAAACATTTTGAATTCTAGCTTCTTGGGTTTAAGACAACAGTCTACATGTATCAGCATACCTTTTGCAATGTCATCTTCTTCTTGCTGCGATGATACTACATTGGGATCTTTGCTAACCGGCGCAGAACTAGATTTACCCTGCAACAAAAAACCTTGCTGGTAGTAAACCTGGATCTAAATACCTTTTATTCCAGAAAAAAAGACACAATCATTTCATCCCAGGCCACATAAAGACCAATATTTCACACTTAGAATACCGATACTGAATCCCTCTACATGCAATACACTGAATGTGCTATATGAACACTATTTTTCTAATGTCCTGTGGAGATAAATTTTACCGAAAGTTCATTGACATCTGTTTTTATTGAATATGTTATAAGCTTTACCATGTAGAGGGACATGTTCACAGGCTATGTGTGCTTCAGCTCTATGTAAACAAGTACCTGGTAAATTAAAATTCATGAAATATTAGCATCACAGAGTCCTATTCAAAAAAGGAGCACTTAATGTTGTATTGATCAAATGAACTTCTCATATTCACCGTTACATCAGATAGTTTTGTCTTGCGGTATGAAATATTAAAAACAATACATACAATGTAGTGCGTCCCATTGTACGATATTGGGTACCAAGCTTTACTGCAATCCAATATTATTTGAGGTGGTAGTTTCCAGCTGAAAGACCCTGAGAGACCCTCATATTTCTTATCTAACAGCTATCAATTTCCACTGGTATCAACTGGATTTTAACAAATTCAGTCCCAATTCAGTGTAAACAGGTCCATCCTCACCACTGATAACAGTGTGTTTGGGCCAAACCAGGGTAGTGAAAGGGTTGGTCTAAGGTTTGGACGACCAAAGGTGTAAATGTGAAGAATATTGATAAAGCTGACTCACCTGGTCTGATGGAGTAAAACTAGCACCTTCAGCTTTCAAACTGTTGTACAATGAAGGAATTAAACTGAAAACAACAAATATGTAATTCTTAAGTTATGATAAACCCTATGTCATGCTTGAAATTGAAGTTGTACTGTACATTATACACTAACATATACGGTACAGTACATGTATTGATTCTTTGTACACTTATTTGACCCTAGACAACCGAACTATTGATAGTTCGAACTGTTTTCCATCTGTCATTATACATGCAGCATAACAATTTATATAATCACTGGCACTTAATGCCAAACGTATCATCTTCTCATTTGCATTACAAATTTCCATTAGCCCTTTACAGGTTATATCAAATCGGTGTACTCAGTATAAAGATCACAGTAACACTGAGCCTTTGCTGTAACACAAACTTTTGACAATCAAGTCAAGACAATATAAGTCACCATGTTTTGTGTGCCAGGTAAGCAGAGTATCTAATGCTCAATATCACGGATAAATATATTCGTATGTATTCGAAGCATATCAATTAGCATTGTTTGAGTATGCAAATCAACATATGAATCATTCTCATTGGAGAATATTAATTGGCCTAAAATTGAACACTATATAGAAGCAAGTCATTGGACATCATCTTTTCATATGCTTTAGAAGACTTCTAACGGTCCGCTTTGTTAAAATACATGTATTACATAGGATATTTTTTGCCTCACTAGTTTCACAAACTTGACCTCACTGGGACAAAACCTGGGTTTGAAAAGGTTTACAGCTGATGCCGCCAATTTGGTACACCAGAATACATAATTATCCAGCAACTTATCTGAGCGGTTTGCTATACGCCTTGGCGTTTACCTATACAAGAGTCTGTTCTACATGTATTGTCTGAAGACTGATAAGAAATCCACCAAACTCAGCAGGCAGCTCCTCCATAGAGTAAACTGACGTACATTTCTAGGAGCAAATCATTTTGGACTTGCACCCTGTTCATGTGAAAGTTTTGAAATGGGAAATAATATATTGTAGAGAGTATAACATGATCTGTTGTAGTCATTTTGTGTCCTTTCTTTCATTTGGTGTTTGTATTATAACTACAACATACACTACAGTTGGACATGACACCAGAATTGAATTGTGTTGCGCGAACAAAGATTGCACTCCTAGACGGCGAAATAACAATACTCACTTAAGTTGTTGATCTCCTTTGAACTCTTCTGCCCAGGTTTTAATGAGACTTTTTAGTTTATCTGCAACCTTGGGATGACCCTGTTGTAAATAAAAATCCATTTTTGCAGCATGGGGATATGTACTGCTTGAATCGCGACACAATAATAATCAAAAAGCACTGTACACTAATGAGTATTAGTAAAGTATAGGTAATGCCTAGATGATAACTCATAATCGATGGGGAACATTCATAGACTGCATGAATTAGACT
Source organism: Ptychodera flava (assembly GCF_041260155.1). NCBI lineage: Eukaryota > Metazoa > Hemichordata > Enteropneusta > Ptychoderidae > Ptychodera > Ptychodera flava. The sequence goes on along the minus strand of NC_091944.1, from coordinate 31,741,768 downwards.
TGTACAGTCCCTGAGACAGGGCCTTGCATTGGCAAATAATTCCATTGGGATGTTCTTACATTGCCAGACTTAAACAACTTTGTCTTTCTGCGCAGTGCGGAGCACTCTATTATGAAAATACCCAGTAAGCTGAAGTGAAACAATTTTGTCTGAGGGCATTTGCAGAAAAGACAAGGCTGCATGCTGGGTGTCACTTTCCATTGGCCTATACAAATGTACATTGACACCATTATGGTACAGTCTTAGGACAAGATTGCACACATACTGTACATGTACATGTCAGTGTGCGGTTTTATATCCAAAAACCAATGAGCTGCAACTTATTCAATCACTTTTCATGATTTCAAATTAAATAAGTTCATGTACACATAAATGTTGCTACTATAGAATGCACATTTACAGTATATATAAAGTAACGCTGATGTCTACCTCTTAGATTATAGTTTGAAAAAAAGACATTACTGGAAACTTTCATTGAACTTACTCCAAGCAACAATACAATGAAGGTGGGAGTTGCATGTAAAGAGTGCTTTTGTCCAGAACAGAACGTACCTTTGAAATAATATTCCTAGCCTCTGTACAGAAGTCTCTTGAACACACTTCAAGATGAAATATCTTGCCACAGTTACTTACACACGCACCGAGCAGCTGTTGTTGGTAAAAAGTGACAAAAACAAGACATGTCAGTATCTTACAAAGTATCAGGCATCTCTTTGTACCGGTATTTATCAGGGATATGATAAACAGGTAATTGTCAATGACACCGTTCCTGCTACTAAATGGTCATTAATTAATACTTGTTGACAAACTGGTTTATCTTGCCAGTAGAGTTTATCCCTCTTCCTGCCAAGTTCATATTTCACCATCAGTTAAAGCCTTTATATGACTAGTGAAGCAAACATATCCCATATGGTGCATTTGAACAAAGACTTGAAGATTTGAAGGTCCCTGAAGACAGAGATACCGTAAACATGATTTTTACAGACTAAAGCTGCTATAACATACAAAGCCAAGCGGTTGAAAATCAATATGGTTTTGGCTCAATACCGCTTTTTACTGACTTGGCAGATGGGGAAGTGATACTGTCTGGCAGGTAAAGGGTTATATAGATGCTGACACAATTCTGCCAAACAGTGAAATCAATTATCACAGCCATTCAATTAGAAATGTTCTGTTTCAGTTATTGTGAAACAAATTATTAGACAAATACATGTCATTGTGCATAATGTTTGTGCCAAGTTTAAATCGGATCAGTTGGGGTATATGTCATGGCTTTGAACATAACAAAAAATCAATGATGAATTCAGTTAACAGAGCTAGTTTTGCATGCCATGGTGGCTTTTGACAAGAACAATTTTGTCACAAAATGGTCTCAGGGGAGCAATTTCAGATTATAATGCAAAACATATTGATGTGCACATACATGTACATGTTATTGTAAATTGCACTGTGTCAAATTTACCCCAAAAAAGATGATTCATATCTATGTATTAGCTCCAGGGTTCTCCCCAGCCCAAAACAGCGTCGCGGCCCGCGACGCTATCGTTCAAGCCCGCGACGCTTTCGATCTCACCGCGACGCTATAATTGTTACCCGCAACGCTATGAAGTTCAGCGGCAAAATGTTCACAATGGCACCTACTGGTCGACGTCCGTACGATCACACAAAAGGAAGACAGATTATTCGTGGCTTCTTTGTTTTACAATGTCACTAGATATTACTCCTTTCAATTTGTATGAATAGTGTTAACAACAGAACAAGTTCACACGTCCCTTGTGGTGGGCCTTTGACGGTACCGGCACCGACCCATCCAAAGAAATTGTAAAGCTGAGGACAGAAAAATTGACAGCAAAAGTCAGCGACGATTTCCGCTCTTAATTGACGAAATATTTTCAAATCAAAATCAAACTGATTACACAATCCCTAGCTACAGAAGTGGCGATTTGGTGAAATTTCTGTTTGTCTCACATCTTGAAATAAAAAGTAAAGTGGAACGAAGACATCATCTGATCATGTATGCTGCCGATCAACAGCATAGCCTAGCAAGTAGCATAGTGAACTGTCTGTCACCGCATGCACCGGCATGGGTTTGCTGCACGTACAAGCAACTCAACTTTCCAAGATCAAACGGTCAGTATCTTGTGAAAACAGCAACATAGCAATGAAATTGTTATAGTCAGTGGAAAAACTCTTAACAGATGGAGTGTTAATTGCTTCAACCAAATGAAAATGCATATGAAGAGAATGAAACCCACATCGCGTGCGTGAGTGAAAATACTGTAAACAATGGCGGATGTGACATCAGAGTGGGACTCTTCTATTTTGGTACCGGGGATGCGCCGGATCAGAGAACCCTGATAAACGTACTGAAAAAACGTAGTATTTTCCTGGCGATGCTGTCACGGGAACTTCTATGCCTCATTGTTTTACATCTTTTAATAGTTTCTTTGATCTGAGCGGTTTTACCAACTGTTACGATATATTTTACTCTGCTACCCTTTCTTTATTGGAGCATGGAGGTAGCAGATGGGAGTAAAACAAGGGTAGGAGCTTATGCAACTTAGTAAGGATGTACTAAATTTTGAAAACAAGCGACCTAGCGGCCGATATAGCTCCGCTGTATTTATGTACAGAATAACTATATTTGACACATGTTGATGAAGAAGGTGGAAATCTTTGATAACTCAATGCAGTGGCCAGAAAACAGTGGCTAAAAGAAGCTGCAAAAATACAAAATTGAAGATTTCATCATACTTTGAATATATCACATCCGATCATCCCTAAGACATGTCAACCAAAGCTATCTTATGAGTAGTTTTTTGAGAATAAAATATTCTGACCAAAAATGGCAACAATTGCCCCCAAAAATAAAAATTGCAGATTCATCATAATTTCAAAATATCACACTTAGTTCATATATAGAAACCTGTATACCAAATTTCAAAGCTGTTAGACCAGTACTTTTTGAGAACACATTTTTTGACCAAAAATGGGAAAATTGCCCAAAAAATTCAAATTGCAGATGTCATAATTATTTCTATAAATATCATTTAGTTCATCTAAGGAAACCTGTATACCAAATTTCAAAGCTATCAGATGAGTAGTTTTGGAAATACACATTTTTTGACCAAAAATGGCAAAAATTGCCCAAAAAATACAAAATTACAGATCTCATCAGAAATTCAATATATATTACTAAGCTTATCTGTAGAAACCTGTATACCAAATTTCAAAGCTATCAGACCAGTACTTTTTGAGAAACACATTTTTTGACCAAAAATGGCAAAAATTGCCCCAAAATTACAAAATGGCAGATTTCATCATAATTTCAATAAATATCATTTAGTTCATCTGTAGTAACCTCTATACCAAATTTCAAAGCTATCAGATGAGTAGTTTTGGAAATACACATTTTTTGACCAAACATGGCAAAAATTGCCCCAAAAATACAAAATTACAGATTTCATCAGAAATTCATATAAATTACTTAGTTCATCTATAGAAACCTGTATACCAAATTTCAAATCTATCAGACCAGTACTTTTTGAGAAATACATTTTTTGACCAAAAATGGCAAAAATTGCCTTAAAAATGCAAATTTGCATATTTCTGCACAATTTGAACAAATCTGAAATAGATCATCCCTAGGGACATATGTACCAAATATAAAAGCTATCTGACCAGTAGTTTTGAAGGAGATTTTTAAAGATTTTTTACCAAAAATGACAAAAATTGCCTTAAAAATACAAATATGCAAATTTCACCACCATTTGAACAAATCTGATTTAAGTCACCCTAAGCAAACTGCATATCAAATTTCAAAGCAATTGGACAAGCGGTTTCAGAGAAGAAGATTTTTTTACCAAAAACACCAAAAAATGCCCCAAAAATACAAATATGCAAATTTCACCATGATTTGAACAAACTGAAGTGAGGTCACCCCAAGTGAACTGCATATAAAATTTCAAAGCAATTGGACTTGTGGTTTCAGAGGAGAAGGCAATTGTTGACGGACGACGACGGACGACGGACGACGACGACGGACGACGGACGACGACGGATAATCAACCTATTTGATAAGCTCCGCGTCGCTGACAGCGGAGCTAAAAAGTCAATCGAGGGGCTCTATCCATAGGTTCCCTGTTTAGTCAATTTTTGGTGGACACAAACTATATGCAAATTTTATGCAAATATCTGAAAAAACTAATTATGCAAATATTATGCAAATTAGCCGCTACTCTATAAAAAAATCCTAGGGAGAACCCTGAGCTCTGGACCACACTGAATAATATTACAAACAAATCAATGTGCGCACACATACATGATATTGTACATTTGCAAATTTGAACAAAATCAGCTATGGGATGCCTACATTATGACTCTATACATGAAAAATTTTGTGATAAAATGGCTGCCAGTCAGCCTTATTGGACTGTGCAATGATAAAATTCGAGTTACTCACTGTAAGAGCCTGCATACAGACATGAGGAATGGAGTGCTTAACTCTTTTCATGATTGCACGGAGACAGTCTTTTGGGCTGTACAGGAAAAAACAAACTCAATATTAGTGCCATGAAAAAAATGTCATGCATGAATGAAGAGAGATGTCTTAATTTTCTAGTTTTTTGAAACAAACAGTAGCACTGTACTAACTTTCCTTTGACCTTACAGGTATGAAATATAATTTGATATGTCAGCTAAATAAAATACCAGTATCGTCACTAGTTTAACTTGCAATGCATATTTTTTTTTATGTTGTTAGAATTGTTCATATCTGAAGATGTCACGAGCTACATTGCTGCCAAGGGATGAACGTTTGATAGTTTTAAGCCTTTTATTGCAGTATCCTTGATCTACAAATACACAGTAAAGCACACAGATATATCTCACATTTTGTTTCATCAATATAGTTACTAGCATGATTGTCTAAAGATAAAGATATCTCAAGAGCCTTTGGGGAGTACACCAAATAACAGTTGTAGATAAATCCATGAACCAATACTACTGACTGACCCTTTGTATAAGAGCACCAATTCTTTCATGTTTCACTCTACACTTGTCAAGATACCTAAAGTTGATATTGAATTACAAACTCATAAAGATTTCTATCCCAAAAGTCATTATCAGGTGTTGAAAATAATTCACTCTAGATAGACCTGTACCCAATGTTTATTTGTATCCTACAACTTGTGTACAAGTACAGGCACTTACCCATGGTACTCTACCGACTCTGTCACAAATATCCATTATCAAAGCTACAAGTACAGGCACTTACCCATTGGTAGCTCTACCGACTCTGTCACAAATATCCATTATCAAAGCTACAAGTACAGGCACTTACCCATTGGTAACTTTACCGACTCTGTCACAAATATCCATTATCAAAGCTACAAGTACAGGCACTTACCATTGGTAACTCTACTGACTCTGTCACAAATATCCATTATCAAAGAGCTCTACAAGTACAGGCACTTACCCATTGGTAACTTTACCGACTCTGTCACAAATATCCATTATCAAAGCTACAAGTACAGGCACTTACCCATTGGTAACTCTACCGACTCTGTCACAAATATCCATTATCAAAGCTACAATACAGGCACTTACCCATCGGTAACTCTACCGACTCTGTCACAAATATCCATTATCAAAGCTACAAGTACAGGCACTTACCCATTGGTAACTTTACCGACTCTGTCACAAAATATCCATTATCAAAGCTACAAGTACAGGCACTTACCCATTGGTACTCTACCGACTCTGTCACAAATATCCATTATCAAAACTACAAGTACAGGCACTTACCCATTGGTAACTCTACCGACTCTGTCACAAATATCCATTATCAAAGCTACAAGTACAGGCACTTACCCATCGGTAACTCTACCGACTCTGTCACAAATATCCATTATCAAAGCTACAAGTACAGGCACTTACCCATTGGTAACTCTACCGACTCTGTCACAAATATCCATTATCAAAGCTACAAGTACAGGCACTTACCCATTGGTAACTCTACCAACCTCTGTCACAAATATCCATTATCAAAGCTACAAGTACAGGCACTTACCCATTGGTAACTCTACCGACTCTGTCACAAATATCCATTATCAAAGCTACAAGTACAGGCACTTACCCATTGGTAACTCTACCGACTCTGTCACAAATATCCATTATCAAAGCTACAAGTACAGGCACTTACCCATTGGTAACTCTACCGACTCTGTCACAAATATCCATTATCAAAGCTACAAGTACAGGCACTAACCCATTGGTAACTCTACCGACTCTGTCACAAATATCCATTATCAAAGCTACAAGTACAGGCACTTACCCATTGGTAACTCTACCGACTCTGTCACAAATATCCATTATCAAAGCTACAAGTACAGGCACTTACCCATTGGTAACTCTACCGACTCTGTCACAAATATCCATTATCAAAGCTACAAGTACAGGCACTTACCCATTGGTAACTCTACCGACTCTGTCACAAATATCCATTATCAAAGCTACAAGTACAGGCACTTACCCATTGGTAACTCTACCGACTCTGTCACAAATATCCATTATCAAAGCTACAAGTACAGGCACTTACCATTGGTAACTCTACCGACTCTGTCACAAATATCCATTATCAAAGCTACTAGTACAGGCACTTACCCATTGGTAACTCTACCAACTCTGTCACAAATATCCATTATCAAAGCTACAAGTACAGGCACTTACCCATTGGTAACTCTACCGACTCTGTCACAAATATCCATTATCAAAGCTACAAGTACAGGCACTTACCCATTGGTAACTCTACCGACTCTGTCACAAATATCCATTATCAAAGCTACAAGTACAGGCACTTACCATTGGTAACTCTACTGACTCTGTCACAAATATCCATTATCAAAGCTACAAGTACAGGCACTTACCCATTGGTAACTTTACCGACTCTGTCACAAATATCCATTATCAAAGCTACAAGTACAGGCACTTACCCATTGGTAACTCTACCGACTCTGTCACAAATATCCATTATCAAAGCTACAAGTACAGGCACTTACCCATTGGTAACTCTACCGACTCTGTCACAAATATCCATTATCAAAGCTACAAGTACAGGCAATTACCCATTGGTAACTTTACCGACTCTGTCACAAATATCCATTATCAAAGCTACAAGTACAGGCACTTACCCATTGGTAACTCTACCGACTCTGTCACAAATATCCATTATCAAAGCTACAAGTACAGGCACTTACCCATTGGTAACTCTACTGACTCTGTCACAAATATCCATTATCAAAGAGCTACAAGTACAGGCACTTACCCATTGGTAACTCTACCGACTCTGTCACAAATATCCATTATCAAAGCTACAAGTACAGGCACTTACCCATTGGTAACTCTACCGACTCTGTCACAAATATCCATTATCAAAGCTACAAGTACAGGCACTTACCCATCGGTAACTCTACCGACTCTGTCACAAATATCCATTATCAAAGCTACAAGTACAGGCACTTACCCATTGGTAACTCTACCGACTCTGTCACAAATATCCATTATCAAAGCTACAAGTACAGGCACTTACCCATTGGTACTCTACCGACTCTGTCACAAATATCCATTATCAAAGCTACAAGTACAGGCACTTACCCATTGGTAACTCTACCGACTCTGTCACAAATATCCATTATCAAAGCTACAAGTACAGGCACTTACCCATTGGTAACTCTACCGACTCTGTCACAAATATCCATTATCAAAGCTACAAGTACAGGCACTTACCCATTGGTAACTCTACCGACTCTGTCACAAATATCCATTATCAAAGCTACAAGTACAGGCACTTACCCATTGGTAACTCTACCGACTCTGTCACAAATATCCATTATCAAAGCTACAAGTACAGGCACTTACCCATTGGTAACTCTACCGACTCTGTCACAAATATCCATTATCAAAGCTACAAGTACAGGCACTTACCCATTGGTAACTTTACCGACTCTGTCACAAATATCCATTATCAAAGCTACAAGTACAGGCACTTACCCATTGGTAACTCTACCGACTCTGTCACAAATATCCATTATCAAAGCTACAAGTACAGGCACTTACCCATTGGTAACTCTACCGACTCTGTCACAAATATCCATTATCAAAGCTACTAGTACAGGCACTTACCCATTGGTAACTCTACCAACTCTGTCACAAATATCCATTATCAAAGCTACAAGTACAGGCACTTACCCATTGGTAACTCTACCGACTCTGTCACAAATATCCATTATCAAAGCTACAAGTACAGGCACTTACCCATTGGTAACTCTACCGACTCTGTCACAAATATCCATTATCAAAGCTACAAGTACAGGCACTTACCCATTGGTAACTCTACTGACTCTGTCACAAATATCCATTATCAAAGCTACAAGTACAGGCACTTACCCATTGGTAACTTTACCGACTCTGTCACAAATATCCATTATCAAAGCTACAAGTACAGGCACTTACCCATTGGTAACTCTACCGACTCTGTCACAAATATCCATTATCAAAGCTACAAGTACAGGCACTTACCCATTGGTAACTCTACCGACTCTGTCACAAATATCCATTATCAAAGCTACAAGTACAGGCAATTACCCATTGGTAACTCTACCGACTCTGTCACAAATATCCATTATCAAAGCTACAAGTACAGGCACTTACCCATTGGTAACTCTACCGACTCTGTCACAAATATCCATTATCAAAGCTACAAGTACAGGCACTTACCCATTGGTAACTCTACCGACTCTGTCACAAATATCCATTATCAAAGCTACAAGTACAGGCACTTACCCATTGGTAACTCTACCGACTCTGTCACAAATATCCATTATCAAAGCTACAAGTACAGGCACTTACCCATTGGTAACTCTACCGACTCTGTCACAAATATCCATTATCAAAGCTACAAGTACAGGCACTTACCCATTGGTAACTCTACCAACTCTGTCACAAATATCCATTATCAAAGCTACAAGTACAGGCACTTACCCATTGGTAACTCTACCGACTCTGTCACAAATATCCATTATCAAAGCTACAAGTACAGGCACTTACCCATTGGTAACTCTACCGACTCTGTCACAAATATCCATTATCAAAGCTACAAGTACAGGCACTTACCCATTGGTAACTCTACCGACTCTGTCACAAATATCCATTATCAAAGCTACAAGTACAGGCACTTACCCATTGGTAACTCTACCAACTCTGTCACAAATATCCATTATCAAAGCTACAAGTACAGGCACTTACCCATTGGTAACTCTACCGACTCTGTCACAAATATCCATTATCAAAGCCCAATCCTCTGTGGTGTTTAACTCACTTGTGACTTTCTCTGTAAAGAATCAATGTAAATCAGTGTAAATGTATGCATACCATGATGCTGTGACACACCATGGTTCTGAAATGTATTTGTTGATGCAGTACATCAACCACAACATTCTGAAATTACTGACAATGTGCGGGTAAGAGTATGCTATTGTAAGAACGCAGATAAAACAAGGAAGAATGTAATACCAACATTGTGGTGGCACATTCCTTACCAAACACCTTTCTGAAGAAGATGGATGAAGCATTCTTCCCTAATGTAATCTGAAAATTACACTCACTGCTCTTGCTACCACTATGATGGCCAATTTGTGACCAAACAAAGGATCTACAGATATAGTAGATGTATTGCGCTGTTCTTTTTGAGATGATTTCTCATAATGTCAAAATAAACACACACTTTATTTGTAATTACACAAGCAATGAATCAGACATTTCAGTCTTTGTGGGCTTGCTTAAAAGAGCTGTGCCACCACAAAGTTGGCAACATTCTTCCTTTTTTCTCTGTATACTACACACAGCTGGCTGTAAAATTAAAAGATATTACTGGCTAAATGAATGTCAATAACTGATTCCAGTTCCTTGTTACGATAAACCATGGAGGTATCAGTGGAGACAACTACCTCCATGCAGTGTTTCCCCTGGGTTCCAAAATCTTGTAGCAAATTTGGCTAGAAGCCCTAAAAAATTATTCGCCAAACGAGATTTCAATTAGCCAAGCCGATACCACTGATCACAAATGACGTCATTTCTTTCTCATTAATATGCAAAAATAAATATTTGTCTGCATTTTCCGTAAGAATGACGGAAATAAACCCTGTTAGTGCTACTATGGATACTAAAAGTAACACCAATTTATGGTTCAGATTACAAGGTGCCAACATCATCCACGCATACAACATAAAATTTGTCCGAATTTCAAGCGACACCACGCGAGCGACACTTGTCCAAAGTTAGGCGTATGCAACTATATTCAGTAACAAACCTGAAATCGCTATCGTGCGATACTGTACATTTCGCTACAGACAACGGCACGAAACCTGGTTCAGCATACTAGTTTTTTCAAACGAATCAGATATCCATTCTCGTAGCAGTTCGAAAGTAAAATACTCTCAGACTTGAGAAATATGTGCATTTTTTTTAGACTTCCAATACATTTGCTTTACGCTTGAAGTTTAGCAAGCGAAGCTCGGCGCTCGGACAGTGCACAGCGTATCAAAGGCGCTCGGGTCAGGGGTCATCATCAAAGACGTCAGTGTGTATTCACAGCAAGCTTGCCATGGATCGCGGAAATCACGGATCATAAATCCAAATGTTCACGTCTCTATTATGTAAACAGAACCGTAAAATATCAAATATATACCATTTTGATATGGAGAAACATCTTTTTGTTTCACTGACGATCAAGTTAAATGCTCAAATATCGCGACAAGACTTAGCGTATTTGCACGATGTGAATGCGGAACTAGGCGACTCAGCGAACGAGCGAACGCCTTCTCTGAAAGTCCGATGTCACGTCACAATACACCACGGTCCGTGATACACTGAAAATTGTCGCGAATTTATATTTAAGGAAGCCAATTCACACAAGTTTCTAACGCCAGTAAAGGTATTTTCTTGTTGGCAGCAATACACCACGAACAGTTTCGCTATTCAGGTGTGCCTTACTCACTCTACGTTCTAAAAAATGCCATGTGTATGCATGCCGCTACCTTCCTTTCCAAATTCACGGTCGACTTTCGTACTTTCTTTCCATTTCATAGCTTTACTTGCGCGTAGAATGTGTGTTGTAGGGGTGGTTCCCCCCATATTGGTGGAGCAGCCAAAGTCAAAAAGGAAAGTTTGCCGTTTTTGCTTAGTTTCACAGTCACTACGATCCTTCAGTGTTGACGATGACATGGCTGTCACTGCACGGAGTTATCACACATTGCGCGTAGTCAAACCCAAAACTTCGCAACATTTTAGTCAACTAGTCATGATATACATGCGGTACTATTAATTTGTGAGTTATTTCGTTACAATTTACAAATAGGATCTCCTGACGCATAAGGTCGGGGATGTAGAGAGATAAAGCATGACGTCTCAAGTTGAATGCAGGACATCGATGTGCACGCCGACAGACAAAGTGATGACGTCATAGTGCAATTTTCGATTCGCAAGTTTGGCTAACTTTTGCCAAAATCTTCTCGCCAAACGCTACTTTTTTCTCGCATTTGCGATTTGGCGAGCGGGCAGCGGAAACACTGTCCATGGATAAACTGATAATAAATTATAAAATATAAAATCAAGTCATATTACTACACACTCAATTATCAGATTTATCTAATATAAATATTATTTCCTTGATAAGATATTCAATGGAAAACAAAAGAATGACAAACTGTTAATGGGCTGTTGACACATTTGCTAATGCGAGAACCAGGGATTGAGACGGGCGCCTTTAACCCTATTTCTGCTACATGTATAAACTATCCAGAATTTCAATGTAACATAGTTAAATTGGTAAACCATTGGCAACACTAGTACGGTAGTACCCGGGTGTGGTATTTATTCTTAGGTAGGTCATCATGCTCGATTGAGAGTAAGCAACCTACCTAGAAACAAAATCTACACACACAGTAACGTACACGAAGTGATGTTTGGCACTCTGGCACTTGGACTCTGAGTAAGATATCTGATACAGTCATTTTTGCAGGTAATAGAACGAAGTCAAATTTGTGATAGCCCTTCAGGATATATCTGACACAAATAGTTCAAAGACCTTCATTTTTGAGAAGACAAATTTCCAGTCCTACTAATTACTGCCCGTGACTGCCCATAGCTGCCTAAGGACTGTCCGAGAACTGCCCGAGTAAAAAGTAGGGCAAATTTCGCCAAGTTTAACACTAAGCCAATAGGTTCAACTTACATTATGTCCAGCTAACCAAAAATATCATTGATTTGGCGTTCACCATATGTTTTCTCAAACGGTTTTGGACACTGGATTATCGACAAGAAAGACATCCCCAAGCTTTGATTTTGAGATCATACCATTCAGTGCAAGGGGTGTTAGGCTGTCAAGCTGCACGCGCGCGGCTAGGATATCGTACAACCTCTTGCGCTGAATGGTATGATCTCACTATCGAGCTGGCAACGTCCTTCAAGTCGGGCGTCTTCTGAGTTCCAAAACAGCTGGAGAAATCAGGTTAACGCCAAGTCAATGATATTTTTGGTTGGCCGGGCATAGTATAAATTAAACCTCTTGGCTTAGTGTTAAAATGGGCGAAATTTGGCCTAATTTTCCTCGGGCAGTCTTCATGCAGCTACGGGCAGTAATTAGTAGGACCCCGAATTTCTCTTATGATGTCATACCATGTGAAAATAAATACAATGACTCATGAACGGACATGATCAGTATCACTACGAGCCTAGTTTACACGTATTGTACGTAAATAAAGCGGCCTCATTGAAGGTCATTTTTTGCAAAACTAACGAACTCCAAACCATCACTTGTGACAAAAAAAGAAACGAGGATATCTCCCTGTCTCTCTTCGCCCTCTTTAAACACTGATCTACCTCCTGTCTGAAAATCAAGTCATATTACTACAGACGCACTTCTCTACTTCCGGCCTTCAAATAAGCCACTTCCTGTTACAACAGACAATGTGTATTACTATCGTGAATTTGGAACCAAGAAAAAACGGGTAAAATATTGACCTATCAAAGCATTTACCAACATATTTTTTGTGTATACAATTTCTTAATCGATTCCCTGGATAAGAAGGAAGAGGATGCGCCTATAACAATGTAATGAACACATTTGAAGAATAATATGATGATGACTGGCTAGGCTGTTCAGATTATCACAATCAAAACATGGCATATGACATCATCGTTACAAGCCTTATCGCGACAAGCAAAAAGTAAAACTGATACAGACTTAACAGTTGAGTGGTCTTCTTGATTAACTTACCGACATCGGCGTCAAACGGTGACGAACTACTGAAGAGAGGCATTTTCGTCTTTTTCTTTGAAATCAGGGAATACAAACGTACTGACCAACCTTCTACTCGAGGACAGCCTTCTCTATTATCGACCAATGCGCAGGCGTTGTGAACTTATGAACTTTAAGACATGACGTCATAGCATGGGCTTTAAAAATCCCTTTTTTGATGTTGTTGTTGTTTGTATGTTTGTTTCCGATGAAGCTGTCGAGTGTTTCGCCATAATTAATAATTATTTGGCAATTGCTGGTTTACAAAAGACTTACTTCTAATATGTAAAGGAAGCATAGGTTGTTTGAATAAACTTTGATAAACTGGAGAACCGGCAAACAAACATACACAACTATCAAGATGGCAGACGTGCAAGGTAAGTTACACTGCAAAACTAAGATCTGGACACTCAGATCATGGGGGTCGTACTTTTGCATCCGTGTGCTGTATAAGTCATGAAAATGGGTGATCCTACAAAGCATTGTCCAGACGTATACTCCTGGTCAAAAATTGTGGAGCTATGATTGGCAAACATTTTACATGCTTTCCTCAGTTCTCTACTTGGACACAGTTAGCCCTGCGTACCGTGCTGTGTGTTCCCGGCGTTATACAACCTTCACCACAGCCGTGCTGACTCTCATAGGAAAATCCGGTTGATGCGGTCCCAATTTGGACCGCGCACAAAAAAACAACCTTCTGTCATAGCTGCAAAATTGTAGCGCTACGGTGAGGCGGTCGGTGATTTTTGGTTTTTGCGACTTCGCTCACCAGTAGCGCTACAAGGCCGATGGCCCTGGGGAGTATTATATAAGCGCACCCCACTCGACCAGGCGTGTTGATGTGGAATGCAACATATTTACTGCATTTGGTCGTACCGATTTATCACTACTGAAGACTAAACAATATACTGCACTAACTTTGTCATTTATGGGGTTTGAAATTTGTTCAAACACGACAATCGCGTTCCGAAACATTTCTGGGAGCCGTCATTACCAACTTCCGGTAATGGCGGCTCCCACAAACACCGACGCCCCGTGCTCAATGTTTTCAGAACACGATCGTCGTGTTCGAACAAATTCCAAACCCCATAAACGACAAAGTGAGTGCAGTATACTGTTTAGTCTTCAGTAGTGATAAATCGGTACGACCAAATGCAGTAAATATGTTGCATTCCACATCAACACGCCTGGTCGAGTGGGGTGTGCTTATATGATACTCCCCAGGGCCATCGGCCTTGTAGCGCTACTAGTGAGCGAAGTCGCAAAAACCAAAAATCACCGACCGCCTCACCGTAGCGCTACAATTTTGCAGCTACCTTCTGTCACTATTTTCGGCCGAAATCAACTCGATTTGGCTCTATGCCTACATGAATAACTCAATCGCTCACAGACTGCAAAAAAATTTACTCCAAATCATTAGTTTACCAGCGATATACTGTCAAGGTTCTAATGACCGGCCATTAGCAAGATATGACCGGCAACTGGACCCTTGACCGTGAATCGCTGGTAAACTAATAGTTTGGGACGTCACACGAGCAAATTTTTTGCAGTCTGTGAGAGATTGAGTTATTCGGGTAGGCATAGAGCCGAATCGAGTTTATTTTGGCCGAAAATAGTTACAAAAGGTAGTTTTACGTGCGCGGTCCAAATTGGGACCGCGTCCGCCGGATTTTCCTATGAGAGTCATCAGGGCTGTGATGGGAGGCCGTTTACGCCGGGTACACACAGCACGGTACGCAGGGCTAGGACACAGTGGGCTGCAATAATTTGTAGCCAACGGACCGTGCGCCGACTTTTTCAGCCGTGTTGTCTGTGAAGCGCCGGCTCGGCGCTTCACAGACAACACGGCAGAAAAAGTCGGCGCACAGCCCGTGGGCTACAATTATTGTAGCCCTGCATACAGGTCTGGTTGTTCCCGGCGTTATAGCTCAAACAGCCTCCACCACAGCCCTGCAACGGTCTATGGAGATAACTGGCGAGATTCAAAATGGCGATCTCCATAGGTAAACAAGTTGTCGAGTATGTTATATTTCAGAAAACGAGCGGTTTTGGACGTTAGGAAAAGTTATCCGCATCTTTTCTTGGGTCGGTCAGGAGTAAAGGTAGACGGGGAAATGATTTTGCCCAAGTAGAGCAGAATTTCAGCCAAAACGACCGTCTTTCGTTGCGGTCCGGATCCGGACCGCAGAGTCCCCAGTTATCTCCATAGACGGCTGCAGGGCTGTAGTGGAGGCCGTATAACGCCGGGAACACACACAGACCCGTAAGCAGGGCTACAATTATTGCAGCTACACAGTCGCCTTTGGTTCGATACATTGCAGCCCTCACCATGCACCAGTCATCCTGTGTTGAACCCCAAGCAACTGTTCTTGGCTACATACATAGCTGCAGTACTTGTAGCCTGAGGGTTCGTTTGATGCATTTCGATGTTGACTTCTGTATTCACCCCTCAAAGCTACAGTTTCTAGACATTTCGTCACCAAGTCATTTTGGCCCAAGTCGTATTGGCCTCCCAATTTCCAGCCCCAAGACATTTCAGCACCCCTCTTTTTACCAGAGGCTACCTGGCTGGGGGAACTCATGCCAGAGCATAATGTTAAAAATCAAAGCACTAAAAAGTATAGTGTCAACATTCACATGCTTTAATCTTTGTGAGAACATGGTATGGTAAGAAACCGTAGTAAAAAAACTTCATATCTTTTTCAAATTTGTGACACAAGTTTATATATAGCAATAGCTGCCGACATGGCAAAAGTTTGAAAGTGGTGCCAAAACGGTACGGCCAAAGTCTCAGAAAATACATGTAAAGCTACTGGTCAGAACGCAAAGGTCACACTTAAAATATGGTATGACTGGTCATTACCAATTAGTTTGGAAAAAAAAAACAAATCGAAACAAGGATGTTGAAATGACTTTGGGCGGAAATTGAGAGGCCGAAACGACTTGGGCCAAAATGACTTGGTTCCGAAACAACCATATACCAAAGCTACGACTCGTACTGCACATCTACCATGAAAACTTCGTATTCGCTCTACAGATCTCAGCACAGATACGGTCGCATAGCCAGCGAATCTCCATGTACCTCATGCAAATTTTCTAGCTCCATGTGTCAGGGCAATAAATTAAAACTGATTGAATCATCAAATTTTAATTTTAAAGCTGAGAAGAGTAAAATCGTCCATTTGATGTGACCATCACATTTACAAGATAATAGCAATGTAAGCCAACCCTACCTGTGCACAGCAGATCTGTAGTGCGAAATTGCCATTGTAGATACACATTGTATGGTCAGAGATGCTGTCTTCTATCAGATTTGTTAAAATTGTTGTGAAACATTTTATATTTGTATTTTAGGCAAATTTTAGCATTTTTGGTCAAAAAATCATTTCTCTGAATTGACTCTTCCGATTGCTTTAAAACTTGGTATGCATGTACCTAGAGGTCGCCTTAGTTGATTATCTTCAAATTGTGGTGACATTTTTATGTTTGTAATTATGGGGCAATTTTCCCATTTTTGGTCAAAAAATCATTTTCTCTGATTGCTTTGAAACTTAGTGTGCACGTTCCCAGGGGTAAACTTAGGAAAGTATATTCATTCTGGCCTGCCACATCAAACTAATTGTGTGCCAAGTGTTATTGACACTGTGTTTTTGTAGCTGAAACCTTTGAAATTTTGAGTATTGGTAAGGATAATTGAAGAGTTTGTTTATTTGATCCGATTGATGTACTCATAGTTTCCGTTAACCTACAATCCTGCGTGTCTTACGCAAAATTGTTCTGAAATACACAAAAAAAAATTATGACTGCGTAAACTAATACGCATTGAGAAATGCCACCCCATGACACTACATTGCCTGAAAGTGGTTCGATGCAGGACAAAGATAGAGCAGGTTCACCTGCTTGCAAGTGACATTTATCATGATATTGCAACATTTTAGGCTTTAGCGGACAGCAACTCTTTATGCAACATTGTATTTCATTATCAAAAAGCGTCATGTCAATCAGTTCTATACAGACAATGACAATATAGAGGCAAAAAATTCACGAATCGATTGAGTCTAAGTTGGTAACACAATACAGTTAATGGTCCATTACCTTACATGTTATTTGGACAGTGTTTACAGGTGATGATTTTGACTCTGTCTGGTGGCATTCTGGAGGTCCCGCTTGACTTTGACCATCATCTGCTTTTTTCTAGCCCTTTGAAAACACTAAGTCCATAGTCAGAAAGTATTTTCTGCGAACATGAAGTCATTAGGCTGCTCAACGAACATATGCGAGACATGCATCACAGCATGGAAAGCATTCAGCGACATAAACAGTGTGTTTCACCTAGGTACCGCAACTCAGCGTATGACACAGACACATTTCACCTACAACACAAACGATTAGCTTGGGTATCAAGACACATATAAAAGTCACCAACTCATTGATTAATTACAGTAAACCAGCATGGGGTAGCCGCTCTGTCTAGTCTGAGAGATGTGCTTGATCTACAATGTAAGTGTTTTTACAATTTCAGCTAAGAGTTGAAGAGCTGAAACTTTAACCTTGAAAGAAATGAAATACACAGGGCTTGAATACGATGTCGACTTCCAGATCTCATATGAACTTCAAAAGTCTGTTGTCAATGCAAGAAAGAAAGTTTATTTCACTCATTTCAAGTTAAAGGTTCGTATTAATGTTTTATATCGAGAGCAGACGCTTCTGTTGAGAAAACCTTCAACTCTTCAACTCTTAGCTGAAATTGTAAAAAAAAGTTACATTGTAGATCAAGTGTATCTGTCAGTCTAGACAGAGCGGCTGCCCTATACTGGTTTACTGTAATTAATCAATGAGTTGGTAGCAATTGGTACGTTCAGACTGACGACTTTGCGTCGGCCCAGGTCCCGACCAGGGCCGGGGCCGACGTAAAAAACCAATGTGGACACGCTGAGTCGGCCCTGGGCCGACTCAGTTTGGTCCCGGTTAGAAGGGGGGGTTCAGGGCCGACTCAGGGCCGACGCAAAATTTGGTCCGACGCAAATCGCCAGTGTGGACACGTTACGTCGGCCCTGGTCCCAGTTGACCAGGCCTCCGCTATGGATCGAAGTTGAACTAGTCACACTATTCGCACAAAACAAACGAAGTTTGAAACTAAAGTTTACACCTATCGAAAGTTTTCAATCCAGTCTTTACATTTTAATATCATCCATGTACGCTGAACTTCCCACCAACCTTTGTTCCGCAAACGAGACCATGTCATTCGATTCCACAGTGCACGTAATAGACTAGAGAGGCATGTCAAAAATGCCGTGCACTGGTTATTTCTCCACCGCGGTCTTATATATACCATATGCTCATCCAATAAATGGTGAAGATCTCTCCGATGATTAAAAGGGTGAGTGGTAGTCATATTTGCCCTTCTTGTGCGTAAAAACACAGGAAAATCATGAACAGTAGAAACAGCGTGCCATATTCAAATGCGCCATTTTGAACTTTGACAGGTCAGAGGTCACAAAGGAAGGTAAAGTTACGTCGGCCCTAATTCTGGTACCGGTAAGTGTGGACACGGACCAAATTTAATCCCAAAAGGACAATTATTTTGCGTCGGCCCAAATTTCAGTTGGGTTGCCAATGTGAACAAGATTTTTGAGATGTGTCGTGATACCCAAGCTAATCGTTTGTTTTGTGCATGAAATGTGTGTCCGTCTCATAAGCTGAGTTGCGGTACCTAGGTGAAACGCACTGTACATTGAAGCACCCCAGGCTATTGTTTTTTGTTAACAGAGCATGTGTATTAACCCTTTTCCTGCCAAGTCCATATTTCACCACCAGGTCAAGATGGTTAAAATTAATGAAACACAACATATTCCATATGGTGTATTTTAACATAATACTATATATTGGAAAGCTGTTGAAAAGATAAATAATGTAAACATGATTTTTTCGGACTAAAGATGCTATAACAGACAAAGCCAAGTGGGTGAAAATATGTCATGTTTTGGCTCAATACCGCTTTTTGCTGACTTGGCTGATGGGGAAGTGATACTGTCTGGCAGGAAAAGGGTTAAAGGAAAATCCCCCCCCCCCCAGTTCTACAGAAAAGATTGCCCAACTCACTTCAGATACTGATTATTACATTTAGGTACTTCATAGCAACTTACGCATTTTTGATACATTTTATGTAAATAAAAACCCACTTGCGTAAAATCATACGCAAGTTTTAAAATCGTAACGGAAATGCTGTGCAGTTAGGCAAGCTACAGGGGGAATTGAAGAGTGCATACAGGGGTTTCGTTAAAAGCCGGCCACCGGCCATATGGCCGGCTGTAAGGCGATCACAGCCACCTGTAATTACCTGAAAATCATGTAAATTGTTGTGCCGCTTACAGGAATGAATAGCTGGTAACAAACAGCATATCGGCAAAAGTTTACAATGATCTGTATCCTTAATGCTGAATTACTTGTTTTCAACACTTTTGCGGGGTTTTCAGTGAAAATGTTGTGTTCATTCATTCGCATCTGTCGATCACGCTATGCCTCGCTATGCTATTACAGATGTAGGTACCGGTACCGCACGGAATACGTCCAACGTACACAGGGTGGTTTGAGGTTAGGGGTCATTGAGCGTGTGCAGTAACGCAACATTGCGACGGTCATGAGATGTGGGTGAACCGTGAAGTGATTTAGTTGAGTCGAAATGGAGAAATACAGACGGGTTGATGAAGAAAGGTACAGCCGATGGCAATTTCTCAGATCATATTGATACTTTTGCGGCGTTTTATGAATATTTATTGGGAAATGTTTCTTCTGAATGCATCAGCAATCGCCCCTACCGCGATCCATGGCCGTGGATTGTAAAATGTAAGCAACACCTTGGCATCGGTAGTCGACGTTCGTTCTCGGATTTTAATGATTTTCTTTACGTTTGACTTAATTGCCTTAACTCTGTGGGCATATAAATATCAAGACTGAATAAATTGAAGGTGTAAACTTTAGCAGACTGTGACGTTTAGCGGTAGGCTGCAGCACAGTCGTCATACACGGCAATGCAGGAAGTCAGGAAATGGAATAACCGGCCATGGCTGCTATAGCCTGCACCTATCGCTTTCCAGCACCAAAAGCCGCAATAATTCATTCAATAAACCAGCATTTATGGCTTCCAATACATCTCTGAATTCATATCTTGTATGCTTTTTGTGTTGAAGACGATGTATTTTTGAGTGTGGTTTCCAAAAAACGAACACTTTCATAAAACGAACACTTTTTTACAACAGCTGCCGTTGATGATTTGAAAGTAAATCCAGGCTATCTAATGTTGGTCCCTGATCGTTTGAAACATGTAAATAAAGTAGAAATGCCGAGCGACTGGCGGCTAGTGTACTAAGGTTAAAGTCAAAATTCATAAAAATTTTCATTCTGTTCTACCAACAATCATTGGAAATGACTATTTTCAGTGGAGAACCATAGAGGCAAACTGCATCCTAAATTGTACAAGTGGGATTACACTAGCTGCTAAAGTTCTTTGGCTGGATGCAGATTCCTTTGTAGATCATCAGATCATAATAACATATTTCTGTAAGCAATTCTTGAAATAAAAATTGTAACTTACCATTTATGGTTCATGAACTGTTTAGTCCAGTTTTTTAAAAGCTAATTTGGAACCGTGTGATTGGTTGGGGGGGGGGGGGGGGTTACTTGTCGTATGACCAAACATCCACATGTTTGGGTTGGTATGGCTTGGCCCCCTGTAATTTTCATATGGCCCCCTGTTTCAAAACTTAGTGAAACCCCTGGCATAACAAACAGTAAGTCTAAAATTTGTAGTTGGCCGTTCAGTCCTTGATGACCTGTGCTTCAGGTAGCAACGAATGGGGCTGATAGGGGTTTCAATATACAGTCCAAACATTAAGCAAAGCACTTTGTGCCCGTCTTCCTAAAGACCAAAATAAGTTGATATATTATTGTTAGAAAGCAGTGCTTGAATGTCCTAGATCCCTTTTTTTCAACGAAAACTTTCAATGTTACTACTGCTCACATGAAAGTTATGTTAAAAGAAATAACCACAACATTCAGTTGCTCAATATATTACATGTTTATCATCTCTTCTCAGGACCAGGGGATGAACTCAGGCATGTAGAGAAGGAAGTTCTTATTCCAAAGAAGATGAGAGAGAAAGCAAGAGATGAAAAATGTGTAGAAGAAGTTAAAGGTAAAGTGTACGGAGTGCATTCACTCAGAGAAAAATAAATCAGAGATTTGTTCATTGGTTGTTAACAAGATCTATACGCTCATGGTTAGTCCTGGAATTTTGAAGCCTCTTAGAAAATTCGTGAAAATAAAATACAGTGCTAGAAAGTCCTTGTACATTGATAAAAGACCCACAATTTTCAAAAATTATGATAAATACATGTAGAATGATATTTAAAAATGATATATTGTGAAAATGAATCGTTTTGATTACCAGGAAAAATGTTTTGGACCTACCGGTACATTGTAAGGAAGACCTTGAAAATTGTTTAAAAAGTCCTTCAATTAAGTGACCTTCAGTGTATGGACCCTGTGTTGAAAAATCTGAAACATACATCTGTAATTGATTTCTTTGAACTTCGAAAGACCACTGTACTTGTATTGATTGTCTCAGACCTGCCGTTTCCATTTTCAGAGTATATTTCCTTTTCCTTTCTACAGCTTTTTCAGAATGCTGCAAGTCTTCTTCTTTTGCAATGGTGTTAAAGTGTAGACCAGAAAACGCAGCTTTGAAGCAGTGTATGACAAGATGGTATGTATGAGTACATTTGCTCAGCTGCCAGCAATGCAACTTTTCCCATGAATTGCATATCCTTAGCTTCAACTGCTTGGGTAAAACTGAATGTACTATATCTATAAATGGAGATATGGGCTGGGACCTTTGTCTATTGAGGAATAAAGTGAACATGGTAAGACTCTGGAATAGATTAGTAATTATGCCTGATGACAGAATGATTAAACAAGTTTTTATTTGGGATATCAGTTTAAAATAAATAAACTGGGCTAGAGATATGTTTGATTTATTTTCAGAAATTGGCTTGCAGGAAAAATTTGGCAATTTCAAGGCTTGTAGTATTCCTGTCATTAAAGACTCATTAAAAACACTGCATCAGTAACTGGACATCCCAACTGAGTCAAAAGCCAAAATTGCGTACATATTTGATATTTAAGACGGAATATGGAATGGAGAAATCTTTACAATTTTCTATTTGTAGATCAAAAAGATCACTTTTAGCACAATTGAGAGTTGGTATCTTACCTCTGAAAACTGAAACTGGGCGTTACACGGATGTGTCTAAAGAGAAAAGACTATGTGATTTTGTCCAAATGTAGTAGAAAATGAGCTCCATTTTATTTTTGACTGTACACTTTACAATGTTATTAGGAATCAATTGTTCTGTAAAGCAAGAAACTTGTGCTCTGTATTTGATTCATTTGATTTACAATAGAAACTGAAAATTTCTGATGAGTGAGATGCCATCCCAAATGGCATCCTAAGCTTCTTATACTTAAATTTCATTTCGAGCTATTCATATCTACACTATGTACTTTATTTACTGTTTTTAGTGTCTTGTAAGCCCTTGGGGCTGGGTGCTGCAACCAAGCTGTTTAAGTCCACACATGACACTTTAATAAATAAATATAACATATAACATAACATATACTGAAAAGGTGATCTGAAATACTAATAATTACATATTTTTTGTCTAAGAGTCAAATAAGAAAAAATAACGAAGTACACCAAAGTTCAACTAACCACATAAGTATATCCTTTGATTTACTTCTTACCTCACTTAAGTCAGTTGATCACAAACGTATACTCTTTGCCAAACTTTTACCCCTTTGTTAATGACAGTACTTGTTCACCTGCTCTATTCATGTGATTATACCTGTTAGTATTCTTGCTTGGCGCCACAAATCTGGGCCAATGCTAGGGTAGGGTCTCATAATCAAGCAAGCAAACCAATGCTTTCTGCGCACTGCAGCATTTCTTTGGGTGAAAGTAAAAACTGATTTGTTGATTCCATCACATGATCATTATGTAAACAATGATTACAAAACATAAGCACAGCATTCATCTTTATTCAAGCTTTCAGAAAATATCCACTAAAATAGGGTTGTCAGTTCAGTTGTTAGCAGAGATTTCATTGTATGGAAGGGCCCAATACTGGTCTCCAAACCGTCATTTGTGCTAGAGTATCACAGAATAAAAAATCTTGGAGCGAAAGGACTGTCATCATTGCTGTTCCATTGTAGGAAATACGGCTAGTTTTCAATCGGGTTCGAACCCACAACATACGGCATCAGTCGCCTAGCGGAGAGGCCACAGAGAGAACCGCTCGGCTAAATCCCCACTCCAAAAAAGAGTGGTTCAATAGCCGGCTAAGTTGTTACATTTTTCTGACTGAGACCGCTCCACACGTTGTAGAGTTCGTGAAGCACTCACGCACGCATGCTCGCTATCATACATTGCACATACAAACTTTATCGTAGGAACTTTGATACAACATGATTTGATATTTTTCATCACCCTTTTTCATTTAAAATGTAATTTAACCCACCATAATAATCCATTACTGCTTTCTACAAGTAGACTACCCTCACAACAAATAGTCAGTACTTTATACATGTAGCTCTCCATGCTTTCACATTAGCACAGCTGCCATCATTTCGGTGATCTCGTCTCAAAACATTGCTGATCAAAGTATCCTCTAGTGCAATAGCTGTCTTTGGATTCAGCTTCACCTATCAGATCATTCCAGTCATACGGTCATTGATTTTCAACTTCTTCATCTTAAAGGGCGGTGGTCGTCGCGCTGCGCATGCTTGTGAGGGGGTCCCCTTGTTGAAAACATATCAAAGAACGCCACACTGAGTTACAGGTTGATTACAGTGTTGGCGATATTGCCACTTGTTAAAATGGTAGCCGATCTGTCACAAGCATTCCCACTATTAATACCATAGCTAACACATAATAACAGGTCAATTAATCTAAGTTAAAATATCTGCTGAATATTGAACAGGAATTGTATTTGATCATGATTTTCTTGAATTGGGCTCGGCTACTGTTATCGCTCGAGCGTACTTGAGAACACTTACCTGTACGCATGTTATAGGCCCACACACTATCAAGTTACTAGGCTGTAGTCTACGACATCGCTAGCAAAGATGAGAACTTTTATTTCTAGAGGCCCAACAGGAGTCCAGTCGACAATAACACAAGCGACAGAAATCTACAGCTTGCAGAGCAATGCCTGCTGCAGCAACTGAGCAATGAGAATCTGTTCCGTGGTCTGAGTGAATGTCGGTCTTAAGAGAACTGGGTATATGGCGCTCCCCATTCAGCTGTGGAGAATCCGACTCCACTATGAAGTTTGCCCTTGTGGTGTAGTGCAACCGAGAATTCTGAGTACAGGTATCAAGTCAAGCTAGGGACCTTTCATAGGTCTTTTTGTAGGGTTATCTTACCGTACCCATCCGAGTATAAGCCCCTGCTCGTGTATAAGCCCCCCCTACTGATTTCAGAGGATTTTAGAAAATGCATTACATCAGTGTATAAGCCCCTACCCTAGTGTAACTCAAATACAGAAAGGTTAGGAGAGTATATTTGGTCATTTAACTTGGCAAAATTACTTTTAGATAATAAAGAAACCATTAAAAGATGTTAAAACAATGGAAAACTGGAGTTCCCTTGACAGCATCGTAAGGAAAATGACACGTTTTCCCTGTACTATCTTGATTCTTTGACCCTGCTTACCCCCGTCGCCTAAATAGAATAGTCTCACTCACGTCGGCCATTGTTCATTTTCATTCACAGCCACGATGTTTTCATGCTTGAAACATGCAGTTTCTTTTGTTTATAGCAATTATCCTTTCATTTGTAAAGACTTTTCCCGGTGACTATTATAATTTTCACTGCTATGTTGTTGTTTTCACAAGATGTAGACAGTTTGATACTGGAATATTGAGTTGTCTTTCCGTGTAGGCAATGCATGCCTGTTCACATTACTGTTGATCAGCAGCATACTTGACGTCTTTGTTTCAAGTTTGGGGGTTTTTCGCTGAATTTCACCAAAATGTCACTTCTGTATTCAGAGATTGTACAATCAGTTTCTTTGGATGTGTAAGCCGATTTTTAAAGCGATAGAAAGATCGAGTGGTGTTGAAAAAAATCGTGCATAAAATTAGCATAAATTATGAGTTCATGCCAGATAACATTGGGTTGCTCGAGTATAAGCCCCTCCCCAAGTTTTACAGCTGTTTAGTGTTGTCGAACCGGGGGCTTATACTCAAACGAGTACGGTATTTGAACGAGGATTCAGATCTGCCAAGCAATCAGGAGGTAAAGTTTGCATAGCACTAGTGGCCTTCACTAAGCCGTTCGATCACCGTCATGACCGTTGTAGTCACAGGATCTCTTGACACGTCCCTGTGCATTAGCTCTGCAATTTTCCCACCAAATGCTGTGAAAAACCTGGTCACTTTGTCTATTTTTTCCTGTTACTTGACTATCTCTAGCCATGTACGGTATAACTTGAAGAAGTTAGCACTAGTGATCAGCAGTGGGTCATGGGTCAAGTCTGTCGCTGGGTGGTACGATACTAGGCAGTAGAACACTACTGTCTATGGTTACAGTTGCATGATCTTTAGTCTTACAGAGGCGTTTACAAATGAGGGACCGCTTCCATCTCACTCCGATGAAATTTGAGAAGACTTATGTCTACAAAAATTTATGTTTATCATAAAAAAAGTCACGCTTGCCCTTCCCGACGACTACCGCCCTTTAAGTAAACTAGGGTAGAGTCATATATACACAGTCACATAACATATTGAAAAATTCCCGAAAAGTTAGAGTGCCTTATAAGGGAGCAAAGTGACAAAAACAATGTACCAGGGTTCTACGTAAGGGGATTTTACTGTGTCAGTCACACACCTGGTTTTTGAGCAATCTATTCATATGATAATTCATAACTGTACAAAATCATACATTTTCACTACAAAAGAATGCATTGTTATGTAAATTTACTGCCCCTCCATTTTCCAAGTCGTTTAGAGCACTTAATACAGTAATGAGAGATGACATTTTACATCACAGTACTGGTCACGTGCAGGTAATTATGTTTCAACTGAAACGTCATGGATGAAATCTCAGAATGTAATGTCTATGATTATCATGATTTCTACATTTCAAATCTCACATTATTCTCTTCCAGGTACAAAGACCCTGAATTTTTTGACCAGTGTAAACAAGAATATTTAGCAGAAAGAGAAGAGTTCAGAAAAACTGGGAAAACACAGAAACAGAGGCGATTGGAAGGAGCATTATCATGATTTTTTACAGTATCAGAAAATAGTTTTCGTAGTAAACTTTTGAAAGATATATGATATGACTGCAAGCACAGCTCGGTGAAAGATGTTGCTGAATTATTACTTTATGCAGATAAGATGATTGTTTGTGCACAGAAGTGAACAGTGTCAGTGGTATTTTGCACATCATGTGATCAGTCTTATCCTTATAGCTATACTGAAATTGTCAGCGAATAATTTGATCAGAGTACTGTGAGATTTAATACCAGACATAGTTTACTTTTTGTTGCAGGGGTTCTGTAAATCAATCCTTTCTTTTCCGTATGCTTGTAGAGAGGTCATCAGCCTATCAAGAACAGTGAGAATGTAAACAAACTTGGTTAGAAAGGGTTACTAACAGTATTATGCAGTCCTGACAACCATTCATTGTAGATATTAGCCTTCTGTCTGAGTAAAATACTTCTACAACTTCACAAAATGTTAAAGCGAGTATGATTAACAAGGGCTAATCTCCCTCACCACATTAAAGATCGCCTCAGCCTGCTGCTCCAGAAGTTGTATTCTGGGTTTATTGTAATGATGCCTTTCAGATGTTTGGAGTTAATGACGATAATTGATGAATGTCAGAAATTTTGGTCAAACCTTGTTCTCAGAAAATGCTCGTCTGAAACATTTAGATTAGTATTTTCCTTTGTGTGTTCACATTAAAATTTTGCAAATTATCACAACTTAAAAAAATTTCCTGAAAAATATCCTTGCAAAATTACTGTACAGACAGTCAAGGTTTCCTCAAAGCTTGTTTGGTCACTTTGCCATGAAATGACTAACTTCGGTTGCAAATTTATATTGCCACCGTGTTTATGGTGAATTTTTCAGTATATGTACATTCTCAGATCACTGTCTGAAAGACTGCAGTATACTGGTAACTATATTAGCTGGCAGATTACTTGTTCACTTAATCCAACACTGGTATAAAAATAAAATAAAAAAGTTTGTAAAAAGTGCTAAAAGATAAAGATATGAAGTGCTGATATGTTTACATGTGTTGCACACACAGTTTCATAGACAATAGAAGTGAGACTGTCTATGACTTGTGACCGTGACATCTGTACTGATAGAGTTTCAGTTAACAAGATGATTTCATGCTAATGATGGTATAGTGACTTAATAAGAGGGACAAGTAGGTTAATAACAACTACAACTGACAAAAATCATAGTATAAATAATTCAGAGAGGTCACAGTAAGATCTCCAAATTTAATGAATAGGATATACATGGATGGGCTGCTGTAGCTTACGATTATTTTGACAAAGTGTCCTTGCAAGTGGTCGAAATGACCACCTAATTGATCCCCGTTTCTTGAACTCATGACGGTGTGCTATGCTGTAGTTTTTAAAAAAAACACTAAAATTTACTATGGGCTGGGTTGGCGGAGTTTGTTTGTGATGACATGACAGACTGTTAGTTGACCAAATCATAAGGAGAGTCCTTTTCACCATCATGTTGAAAGACTTGGACTTTGCAAAGATGAACTTGGATTGCATAATTCAGGGTCTGAGGTCTGAAGTAAGTTCTCAATGTTCAAGATTCTCTCCTACATGTATGTGATGATTTCAATCGACAAGGTGATATAAAAGTATAATGCAATGCTTGAATTTTCGGATAATGTAGAGACCATTAGAAACATTCGGAAAATGCAGCTTTTAATGGCTTTTTCAGGATTTTGATCTCTAATGTTACCCCAGAAGAGGTTTGATCTCCACTGCTGCCTTACAATACAAGATTGGGCTTGACAAATAACCAATCAACCATAGTGGCTGCATGTCTCTGCTTTTCACCCTTAGGGCGCGAAAGCCAAATTTTATCACCTTTATCCTATGTACCAGTCAAAATTTTCTTAAATTTTGCTAAAATTTTGATAAAAATCTGTAGCCCATGAAATGTGATGTTTAATTGGTCCAAAATTATGAAAAAATGACATAAACATTAATAAAATTGGTAAAATATTGCACCAAAATTTTAGGCGGGAAAAGTTACAGCGCTCAAAGGATTAACAGCTATGTTTGCCACTTGTCAACTTTTTAAGGATAATTGTTTTCTGATTTTGCCGTTTGAATATCGTATATACTTCGTTGCTGCTCTTCAAATGGAATCCATGCCCCATCTCTTCTTCTCAACATGATATACTCCATTATCACCAATTGCCATTTATCATCGGCAAGATTGCATACCGTATCACGTGTTCACTGCCTCATTCATAATAGTGAAATTGTTAGGGAGCCGTCATTATTTATGGCCTGGGGGGTCCGAGGAATCTGAGGGGGGTCACTCAAAAATCGAAAGCTACAAGAGGGAGTTGCTCTAAAGAGGAGAACAAGAAGGGGGGGGGGGGCTACTCAATTTTGTTGATATCTACTGAAGCATTTAGTGAAGTTATGAATCAATACAACAATAGTAAAGAACAGCCATATGTATGCTTTAGATATGTATGTTCATACTCTGTATATGTACACACACATACATAATATATATATATATATATATATATATATATATATATATATGTGTGTGTGTGTGTGTGTGTGTGTGTGTGTGTGTTTCACGTTATTGTGATCTTCAGATGAGAATGATCAGCTATTTGACGTGGCAAGCCTTATGTTAGAGGCTAGTACTGAGTACATTTTTCAGTATTTCCTGATTAAAGATTGATATACTTGCCTGATCATTCATGAGAAACGTCTGCTTTCTATATTCTACATTGTATAGGTTACCAATAGGGCAAAATGTGTAAAGCAAGCTAATTCTGATTCTATAAAGTTTAAAACCAGTGGAATGCCTTGACAACAAACCAATCTTTTATTGCAGGAAAATGACAATAAATGATAATAAATGTATGTCTGTCAGGATATTTTTTCGTTTGCAAAAAATGTAATCTTCATTGAAATCAGTGAACTGGAATATAAGTTTTGGAATACTGTCTCAGATTTCTGTTCCTTTGAGTTTTTATACAAAAAAAACCTGAAAAAATACTCCCCAAGTGCCACAAAATAACACCATTTTAATCTCTATTTTTCAGAAGCGCCAAAGGCAGGAGGGACCTCCCCCCGCGACCGCTTACGCAACCGCTTGTGGTGCCTTTGCACCACATCTTCGCTCTCTTGTAAAAAATCCTATGGAGAACACTCCATGTCATCAGAGCACTGGATACAGACCTGTACATCAGCCCCTGTCACAGCAATGGAACCTCTTTCCGACACAGACCTGTACCAAGGGGTTTAATCAGGGTCTGTCACAGCAGCAATCCATTTTACTGTATAGATATTTAACTTTCCCAATTCTTTCTTTTTTTTTGGGGGGGGGGGGGGTTCACTTAAAATTCCTGTAGCAGAGAGGGGGTTACTCAAACACGTCATGGTTGGCAGGGGGGGGGGGGGTACTCGAAATTGTGGAGTTTCGAAAGCAATTCCTCCGACCCCCCCCCCAGGCCGTAAATAATGACGGCTCCCTTAGTCGATGGCTGTGCATGATAGATCATCTGATGATTGTATCACCAATTATCAAAGTCAAAGGCAACACTGATGAAATTTAAGGTGTACCACCAAGGAACTTTTTATCGTCTGTAATCATGCAATGCAGGGCATTCCGTAAATTCACTCGTTATTGTCTTATACTACTATTAAAGGGACAAAGTCGGCCATGTTTTCATGAATTTTGTTTGATACGAGATAATACTTTATACTGTTTGACATGTTGAAAGATACTGAATGAATGGGTGAGCATGCATATTTTTTACCCTGTTTTTAAACAAATTAAATGAAACCGTCGCGAGAAGGAATTAATGGTCATGATCATTTATTCACCCTCGCGATGGTTTGATGTATCATATCCAACACTGGGGTCAAATATAAGTAGTATCTTGTATCAAACAAAATTCATGAAAAAAAAATGGCCGACTTTGTCCCTTTAATGCCGCGGCTGTTAGTGAGCGTAGTGGGAGATCAAAGTGTTTGTGGAATTCAACGGATATAAATGTGCTCTGAAAATTGTAAAAAATTATTCCAAAGGGTTTCATTGAGATCATCAGTCGCAGAATATGTATGTGTACAAGGTATCATACTGAACGTACGCACCATGCACTCACGATATGCGCTGGCCAATATTGCGCACCGAGTGAAACTGCAGCTGACTGTTTTGAACAACAGCGTGTCGTTATATCAAACAGAAATTATGTCAAATTAATTGAACCAGTAATCTACGATTTAAATCGGATAACCATCACAGAAATGTGAAGTGCGCCTTAATCGACGAGCGTCACACATACTATGTGATACTTTGTCAACGTTTCCGTCATTAGATCATGGGGGTCTAGTACACCGTGGGCACTCGGAGCTTTCCATTGATTTTACCACAGTCCTTCCGTGGTGGAGGGACTGTAGTTTTACTTATAGAATGAAATGGTTCAAGAAATCATTTACAGCAATATCTAGTATCACCTGTGTGTTTGAATGCAGTTTATTGAAATTATTGATGCGAAATTAGCATTTTTCACGATCACATTTCATAAGGCCCACCGCCAAATCAGATTTTACGGGTAGCAGTCATCGGTTCTTCTGTCGCATTAAAGTAGTATCGGTCCCACACGACTAAGTTTAATCATAGACCGTTTTCTCCCTCTGCTGTCTATACGTTCGTTTGAAAGAATACGACGTTTAGTACAACAACTCTACATAACTAACGTCTTTATGAAAAGAAAAAGTCACACAGGATAGGCTGAGCTAAACGCTTTTTTTGCTATTGTGTCCGGCTTGGACTGCGATGTAGTTATCTGTGTCTCATAATAGTATTACAACGGGAATCTGTTCTGTTGCATGTTGCTTGTTCAGCTAATGACAAAAATTTAAAAGAACTTATTGTTATTACACATATTAAATGTCCCTATCAGAAGAATATAACGACCATAGCTAGCTGACTAGATGTTCACTACAAACAGGTGGACCAATTCAACAACTTATTTATCGCAGATTAAAATGTTTTCAAGTTATCTCATCAGCTGATGGGGAATTTTGTTGTGTGGGCAACTTTTGAGCTCAATGGACTAGTGCCAGTTGTCTTCAAGCAAATTTTGAAACTTCAGCGGGGAGTCTGGTGTGTTGAGAGGAGAATTTTTTCCACTTATCTTCTTCCGTGTTACGTGTAAAGAGTTCGAGACTAGTATAAATATCCAATAATCAGAACTATTGCAAATGTTATTGTAGCGGAGGGGGAGACTAATGCCCTGATAATTTTGAGCCTCGATGTAATGGTCAACTACCTGAGCCGGCAAAGCACATATACACCTCCTTTGTGCATTGTTTTCATCGCTTGTACAGTAGTTTTGTAGATAAAGTATTCAAGCCCCCGGAGTGAGCCATTGGACTTGATACGACATCTACATTCGTCAGTGAGTTTATTTTCATTGTGCTTGGTAATCCGTTTGTTGTATGATTTAATAATACTATCCTTGCATGCAGCTGTAGATTAATTTCGCTGCATTTCTGTTGAGAAATTTGTACGTTTTAACGTCAGTTAAATCCTTAGTTAATGTTTGAAATGTCATCCGTTCAAGCGAAGAAAACAATGAACAAAATGTTTGAACTCGACTTTGATGTACTTTAAACACCAATTCAAACAAATGTCACACCACACAGAAAGCTATCAGGAGAGGCATTCTGAGTAACACTCGTTACGTACAGATAATGTTTAAAAGTTTGATACATAAGTTCTAGTCGTGAAGAAATCGGGCTTTTCTTAAGCCATTACTCAAGCTTCCTGTGCAGTTCTAACCGGAAATGAGGAACACGTTTATCTGACTCCTCCATGTCTCTTACCTGCAAGCTACAATCCAGCATGTCTTCAGTCTAGCAATGATTAATTACTGAATCGTGGGCACGGGAATGGCAGTTATGCGTACACATTGAATGCTCGACACTTTATAAAAAGCATTTCAAATTGGGGGCAGCATCTTCATTTCATTCCAAAGACCGGTCATTGTATGACACAGACTTACAGTAGTCATGTTTTAACTGACGGAATATAGCTGAACGATGACTAGTTTACTTCCGTTGTGCACTCGAGAATCATATCTTATTTATGTCGGTCTGTCTAACTTTGTCTATAATTATCTCAAGAACATCTTATCAAGTGTAACATCAATGTTGTGAACGTGTGTACTAACCATGTATAAATACTGTTCTTTGTCGGAGCATAAATGAGCCCATACCTGATGTTAAAATGTTAAATCCGGAGGAAGAACCGACGGCTTTACTGATTTCCTTCGGGATATCCTACTAGTACCGCAATGTGCAATTCGCAGTAATATGGGCAAGAGTCCGAGAAGCAAAATAGGAGAGTGAAGTCAAAGATCTTCTTGTAAAAACTAGTTAATATATATTCAACAACTGAAAGGTTCAGTTCTACGATTACAAGAAAAGGTTTACAATCATAAAGTTAAAAAATGCAATAAAATGCAATAATTTGGGATAATTGGATAGTGAAGTAATGTCGATATAATCTGCGAATGCAAGCTCATCTGCTTAGTTCCAATAGTGTTTATAATAAAACTTAAAGGAAACAGCGTCGGCATTTTTAGTTGATAAAAAGGAGAAAGTTTTATATCAAAAATGTAATATACGAACTATACAAAAGACTTACATCAACATTTTTACCATTCTGCTGTATGTTTTACGTAAAGCAATATTTTGATTGCTACTGTTACAATTGATATTCATTAGTTCACACAATATTTTCTATATCTTTATAATTTGCTGAGTATACATTCTTTTGTTGTTCAAGTTAAGAAAGCCAGGGTTCGTAATTTTCATATACACGACGCCTTTTCGATTTTTTTTATAGAGAAAAGGACAACAATCAGTTTCGAACAGGACACAAAAAGTCGGAAAAGTTGTAAGGAAACGTAGCCATTAGGAAGGCATTCAGATTGGAATTTGCTCTACTCGACATCATATTTAAACCATCTGGAATCAGTGGCCACAAGGAGTTGTCGACTAAATTATGTTAAAAGCTAAACGTAACCTTTCTACGAAGAATTACTACCATTAAAAAGGACAAACGGGGAGCCACGAAATAATACACATCACAGGCTAAAAAGTCGCCGCTGGATTCATCGAATGACATTTTGATTACAATACGATCCTCATGAATATGCTACCCTATTCATTGTTTTTCTCACTAGTTCGTAACTTGAATAAGCCGTTCTTTAATTTTGTTTTAAATATTGCGTTTCCTCACGGCGTAACACGGGTAAAGCTTCCAGAGTCAAAGAGCCACGCCTTATTCCTCAGAAACAAAAAAAACAGCTGTCTACATACTACTCACTTTTCATGATAAAAATGAGACAACACCATACCATAGTCTACATTTTAACATCTGGTGCTACCGAATTTCAAGCAGTGGCGAATTAGTCTCTGGTTTGACTGGCCCTCTAGGATAATAATTCTTTGTAAGTACGAGAGAGCAGTACTGAATGCACTGCTCATATTGAAATATTTATAGTTTCTATGAGTACTGTGTTTAAGTAAGCTAAGAATATTCCAGTCTAAAAGTGCAGCGAGGTAAAAGTCTGTGTTCGTGACGAATAGTAAACTACACGTAAGTTGTCAAAGTTTCATAATTTGTAGTATTCAAGGCTGTAATATAACCACAGAAATTATCTGGCAATATTTATACGTCAAACAATTCAAATCTTGAGTGGACAGGGACCGTTGCACACATTTCGGTATATTGTTTCTTTCATCGCACCTTTTAACTGAAACAGAATGACTTCTTCCAGATGTGTGCTTAGAATAACGCAAAATATCGTACCTCAAGTCATGACCCGTTTTTTCTCATTTTGTTCAATTAATTCAATTCATACAACATTCTGCTATACACTCAGAGATAGTACATTCGAATCTTGAGTAAAAAGTAATTCATTTAAATTTGCAAAATCATATAACACTGATTGGTGTTGTTACAAAATTGCCTTATTTTTATTTCCTCCATAGCCATCGACAGCCATAAATCATGTACGTAATCTTGGCTCTGATGCTCACGTTTTGCAGTGCTGCGACATTCATGGTAGCTGCTGAAGATGCCATATATCCCCAAAATTTGAGGAATTCGAAAGGTAAGGCGAAGGGAAAAAATATGTTCAACGAGCGAGATTTTTTCAAACTTGGTTGGGTAGTTCGTTATCAATATTTTTCTCCCAGTTGTTTTCCTTCCTTTTTCAGAGTTCCTTTGCAAACTGCATTTTGTACTGTTTTTTTTTTCTATGGCTAGTAGTAACATGTACCAAAGAGATGTTAAAATGTAGCTTTTTTTATGTACTGTATATGTATTTTCGGACAAAGAATGTGATTGTTGACATCCGAATTTCAGCGCAGATAAGAATTAATTTGATATGTTCAGGGAACAGAACCAGTACCGGCGGCAATTTTTTTTCCGCAAGAGGTTGTTGCAAAAAAGGGAAGGACGCATTGAATGCCACACAAAGAAAATCTAACGCTAACGAAAAAGTCAGTTTTGATTGACGGCAGCAGATGAGTGTGCATGCATCGGTCTTCTTGTCATGAAATACACCTACATATCTTCAAAGCTGTCATAGGCGGCGGAGAATGCATTTATCGTCTACACAAAATATATAATATTCTGAATATAATGTATGGATTTTATTTATAAATATCACTGGCATTTGATTTTATAGGAATTGAGCTTTCTTTCCGTTCTGCATTAGTTTCAAAATATTAATAGCTTAACGGATTAAACAGGGTTATGTTTCCTTTCTCTTTGCAGTGTATTGAAAAGTCACTGAACGCCTCTGTATTACACTTGACTCGTGTACAATATAATCTGATTTTATAAATAATATGCAAATTGCATAACTGTTAATATATTATGTGTAGATGACAATACCTTCTACTCCAGTGCGGATGAATTGCTTTTCAAGGATACCCCACTACAAGCCAGGTTATGTTAAAGCATGAACTCAGCAAACGACTTACAAGAAGACAGGTGTAACAAAAACACATGCGAGTCGACAATACTGTGATTTTACGGTACCCCTCAGAATGTGACCGTTACTGCCATCCATTCCCAATATTTTTTTCTGTAAAAAGGTCGTTTTCATACATTTATGAAATGTCCTTGTAGCAAAAAACATAAAAACAAACTGAATAAAAGTAGTGCCTTTTGTATTATGTCTTTAGTAGGTAAAAGATTGGTAGAATTTGAAATTAGTTTTGACTGTAATTTGCGATATATACTTTATGGTATAGGGTAAGTTTTGGTCCTAATTCCTGAAAAGGAATATATATTGCACATTACAACATGTCATCTTAAAGAGAGATGAATTGCTTTTTCAAGGATGCCCCAAAAGTCAGGTTATGTTAAAACATCAGCTCAGTAGAAAAAATTACAAGGACATAGATTTAACAAAATTGCATATACGAGTCGGCAATACTGTGATTTTGCCGTATCCTTCAAAATATGACAGTTAAATCTAAAGTATGCCAATATTTTTTCTGTTAGAAGTTCATTTCATATTTCTGACTTTTCCCTGTAGCAACAAAGCAAACTGAATACAAAGTACTGCCTTTTGTATTATTTGTTTGTAAAAAGATTTGTAGAATTTGAGATTAGCTGTAATTTGCGATATAAACTTAGGGGTATGGGGTAAGTATTTGTCCTATTACATGAGAACTGTAGTGGATATGACATATTACAATGATCATTTTCAAAAAGAATTAATTGCCTTTTCAATGGTACCAACAAGCCAGGTTATGTTTTAAAGTAAGCTCACCTAATGACTTACATACAAATAGACAGGTTTGACAAAAGTGCAAGTGGATTGCAAAATCGTGATTTTGCGGTACCCTTCAAAACATGGCCGTAACAGCTATTGGATCCGTATATTTATTCTTTTAAAATCCATTTCGTATACTGCGGATCCCAAGGCTTCTGAATAATGGAGTTTGTTATCCTGTTTTAGGGGGGTATGTTCGTAGATCCCCTATTGCCCACGGCCTATAATCAAACAAATTAAAGAAACTGCTCAAATTGATGTTAAATTTCCATAATTCAATTTGACTTTCAGTTCATGGGTGGATTGGTTATTGCTAACAACGATTGATCGCAGCCAAAATCCCCTTTTGACTGGCTAATGCCTTTATCGGTATTGAATAATAAATTTGAGCATGTCTAGGCCAAACAAGCTATCGTGTACGAGATGAACGAAAGTGCTTCATGCGGTTTTGAGGGGAACAGGGCAAGTCTATGGGAAACATGAAATAATAGGGCAGAAAACAGAATACCGTAAAGGATATATTAAATCGCAGGTGTTGCCAATACAGACACACTGAAGTCGGACAGACATAGAAATGTTTGTAAATTTATTGTTAACTTATACAATTATACAATATACATATACAATTATACAATATATATATATATATATATATATATATATATATATATATATATATATATATATATATATATATATATATATATATATATATATATATATTATATATCTTTTGTTAGATTACTCAGACTACATAGTGCACGCTCGGAAACTCCACAACAGAACAGCTCGATCCATTGATCTAAATGAATTGCCCGGCCATGTCGACCTTATTTTCGTGACAACTGCCTTGTCCTTAGCAGTTGGAAGCAGTACTGAAGACGTATTTTACCCTTTGGAAGGTACTTTTGCGACAAAAGATGTTGACGTTGGTTATGGTGTTTTGCTTGGAGTGAGTGAAACAAACACACTTCAGATTAAAACATCAATGCTTACAGACGGTTGGGATTCGATACCAAATGGTTGCTGTGTGATTCGTGCTGCATGGTATGAGCAGCAAATTATTGGAGTAAACGACGAGAAAATGCTCGTTTTGCGGGAAGATGTATCAGCAAGTTGGAAGCTGATTGAAATTAGCGGAGGTATCCTATCGGTCGTCTACTCAAATGAATTCGGCATTCTTGGCCTTTCATTAGACGGTAAACAAATACTTGAAGTTGACCCGTTCGAGTGGATTATCGCAGGCGTTTTCTTCAACTTAAATACACCTTTAA
Organism: Ptychodera flava; assembly: GCF_041260155.1. Lineage (NCBI taxonomy): Eukaryota > Metazoa > Hemichordata > Enteropneusta > Ptychoderidae > Ptychodera > Ptychodera flava. The sequence continues at coordinate 31,703,979 of NC_091944.1, read as the reverse complement.
CTGATTTTACGATCCTGATCCAAATAAACTAGTCCCTTTGCCAGATGCATTCATCGGTATTTGCGCCGGAGTTTTACCAACCTCTATGTCAAGTGAACTTGCGAACAGAGGTAAGGCAGCATTCATTAGAGTATGGTGGGAATCTTACCCTTCAACACGGTAGTTGTAACGCCTTTGTAAGTTAGTCACGATTAACAGTAACTACATGACATATATAGTTAAAAGTGAAATTATGACAATTCGCACACTAATCACAAAACCTAAGGCCTGGGAAAATTACAACTTAAAAAGGGTCATCTACACGAATTGTTGTGCACAAGTATATTATCCATTGTAATATTTACTTTATGAATGTACTTTTAAAATGTGAAAAGGTCACAGCCAACGATTTACAGTTAATATGGATCTGCTAGATCAAGCAACAACACTGCACTGTGAACATCGCTGATTTGCAATCTGACATTAAACAAATGAAAGGAAGTTAGATTTCTGTTTACATATAATAATGCTTAGTTCGGGTTGTCCATGCGTAATATTTTAGCCTATGGGTAATCTGGTGTGGATAAAGCTGACGGCATCTCGCACACTTTAGTACAAATGGGTTATTGTGTATTTTATGGGTCTCAATTGTTCGGTTACTTTTTGCATCTCTCTCTCTCTCTCTCTCTCTCTCTCTCTCTCTCTCTCTCTCTCTCTCTCTCTCTCTCTCTCTCGCCAAGACATAATCATATGCGTTATGACAATATGAAGTTATTACAAAAATACCGCAAAGGATGCACGAGGACATTGGCGCAGCGTTCGCTTCGGGTGACGCACGGAGCCAATGTCCGAGTGCATCCTTTGCGCTGTTTTCGTGGTAACCTTATTATTATACATCTTACATTAGTGACTAGGGCATCAAATTGTTAGAATAGTGACCAATGTCAAGAATTTTTCTTCCGATATGCACTCGTCGAATGAGTCCCTTTAAACCAGTCCTGCTTGAAACCGTTCAACAGTGAATACGCAGATACAGCCGCAGGGGATGGGACACCTGGAAACGGTAAGTGTCACGGACAGGCGTTCTGCTTTTTGCGCAAGCAAAATTAATGATACTTTTTTTCTTTTCGATACAATATTCAGAAACTGCCAGTGGAATCCACGATCTTGAAAGTGGGGAAGACAATATAGGTATGTATACTGTTGCAGTATGTTCTAATTTGTCACGCCTTCTCGTCAAACTCTCGTCAACAACTTATATTACAAGTGGAGACGAAAAAGAAAAATAATTTATTAGGTTCATTTAATTTACGAGTTGCATTATCAGATGACACGGAAGCAGAATTTTGACTACCGATGTTCCATTGTGACAAGATCTTATTACAAATTCTTTTTCAATGTATGTGTCTATACGACAGTCAACTTTTATGAAAAATACATTCTATGCATAGATTTCATAGACGAGCTTTTAAACAAACTCATAATTTACATGTATATTTCTGATTTATGAATAGAAAACAGTTTCGAGAAATGATGAATTTATTTGCAGTGGAAGCTTCTGTGTGAGCTTTGTTCCCAAATTGTAGATTAGGAGACCCAAACATCAGAAGACAGGTCTTGACTCACCCTCTTTCCCTCACAGAGTATCCTATTCTGCTGGTTGGAATTGACAACAACTTGTACAAGTCTACTGCTGGCCGAAAAACCCTCGCACAACTTGTAGATGATAGACAACCAATAACTGATGTCGAAATGTTGAGTAATGGCAATCTAATCGCTTTAGACAAAGACGGCAATATTGTTTTGAGGTTTCATGGTGAATGGACGGACGCCATACGCACTTCTTGCTGTGTGCAATGTATCAGTGTTGGTGTAAATAGTCTCTTATTTGGAGTTGCGAACGACTATATGCTGTACGTGTGGTCGAATGATGATTCTGCCTGGAGTAGTTATGTTGAGAACAGTGGTGATGTTTCGAGGATAACATTCTCACCTGATAAATCTCTATTATTAGGCCTCTCAGTTGATGGCGATATCGTATATCAAGCTTCTTTCAGCGATGTCTTTTGGATTGAAGTCCATGAACCAAGTATGGGTGTAACATACGTGGATATTGTTTTATTATCAAATACCCTTCTTCAGTCAATGGGAGACACACCTTCGAAACTATATGTTGCGATTGCTCTAGAGCACATAGAGTATGATACAGGCAAAACTGGTAAGGTTATACCTAACATTTTAATTTGGGCCATATACATGTAATTGACTAGTAATTTTTTTTCGGCAATACTGGATCCGCACATAACACGATAACAAGAATGATAATAATATGCTTGGATACATCTAAATTTAAAACAACGACGACCTCAAATATACATGATGTTATTATAAATTCCACTTTGTTATTGGTTTACAAGCAAACTTGTCGTTCGTATTTTCACAAATCAACCTGCTGGGCTTTACCATCCTCTCCGCACTTTATACTTACTCTTGTTGCTATTAAGGTGGTTGGAAAGGCTAGAACGTCAGTTATAAATTTCAACAAAACTATTAAAATATAAAAGTAGTCAACATTCTCTGTGGAATAAAAAAAACTAGACATTGGGGCACAAAGGCATTGCAGAGTTATAGCCTGTTAAAACTTCTGAAAAACTGACCAAATAAGAAGAAGTTGGGGAGTCCTTAGTGTATTAACTATGGTAGAGGTCCCCTAGCTTTTAATAAAATGTTTGAAAAGGGAAAGTCATTATTTGCTGTTTTTCAGGAAAGTTTGACAAGGCGGTGCTGGCATTCAGAGTGAGTGACTGCTATTGTAAATGCATTTTTAGATTCTTTGAGTGTCAAAGAGGTGTCAAAAGTGAGATTAACCAAAAAACTGCTCTATGACTTCAAAAGAGGGGTGCAAATATGGCTTGTTTTCAACATTTTTGACAGAATAACAGTTTTCCTACATAATTGTATACCAATTTAATCCAACTTTGAAATGAGATATGGACATGGAATTTTTACAGCCTATTAACAAGGTTACAGATAAGATTTGTACGGCACAATTTTCCTGTATTTAAAGTACTTTTTGAAATATCACATTTTGAAATTTGAAAGAATTTTTAATAATTTTTTGATATATAAACCCATGTAAAATCATAAAAACAAATTTTATTTACAAATCCTGCCGTACAAATCTTACAATAAATAGTGTCAACATATTTATAACTAATTTGGTAATATTAATACTATCCAATTATTATTCAATTCAAATATGTAAAAAAAATATGAAAAATTAAATTTTAATATTTACTGGTGTCATATTTCAAAATCATGGCTGCAAAGATACAATTTTTATATTCTTTGGAGAAAATATTATCTAAGGGAGTTATCCTGAAAATTTGAACTAAATATCTTGATTCTAACACTTGAAACTTGACATTAACTCTGAGAAAAGAATTGGTGCAAAAATAGCCTTTCCAACCACCTTAATACTAAGACAAACAAAACAATTTGAAGCCTCTCCTGTTAGTGTTCATATGACTGTTATGACGTTATCTTTTCATGTTAAAGATACCAAACTATCAGCACTCCCATAAGAATATTTGTAAAATGATATCAAGAGGCACATATGTCTTTTAAGAGTCCGTGCAATCTAAACTGGCATGCTTATGCAATTTGGATCTATGCATACTCACAAAACGGGATAAACAAAAACATTTAATGTATTACTTTACAGATGTTTACACCTTTAAACTTGTACAATAACAAAACAAAAACAAAGGCAACAACTACTACTACTACAAAAACAGCAATAACAAGAACAGCAAGTACTACTACTACTACTACTACTACTACTACTACTACTACTACTACTACTACTACTACTACTACTACTACTACTACTACTACTACTACTACTTTTTAAAACACCACCACCGACAAGAACACGATAATAATAATAATAACAAGGCAGTATTGCTGAAGGCAATGAGTACTTGGGCCGAGATAGAGTAATTTTGAGGACAATATATACTACTATTCAAATATGGTCTTGAATTTCCTCCTGTCAATTAGGCATTTGATTAACTGGTTATTAAACGAAGCAATGGCATGACAACGGCAAAATATGTATAGCAACTTTTGTGGAGTTTGAGGCAGGGGTTCTTTATTTATAGTGAAATTACTTAAACTCCTTAAATATTCAAATTACAGCAAATTTCTTTTGTTCTCGATGGTAGATGTCTAATATTTAGATGGGCATATTTAGATTTCTACCCTATAGTTATCCCTATATACCAAAATCGGACATCCAGCTCTATTGGCTTGCTCAGAATTAGATATGCGAATAATTAATGAGGTACAATATGTGGTGTCATAAGGTGTCCCATCATACCAAATATGAAGGGTGTAGCACTTGTGGTTACTGAGTTGTGGACAAATATATATATTTGAGGTCAAAGGTCATTGAGGTCATGTGACATTTTGTCAAAATAATTGTATTGCTAAGTTATTCCTATATACCAAAAATCAGACCTCTAGTTCTATTGGCTCGCTCAAAATAAGATATGCGCATAATTAATAAGGTACAATATGTGGTGTCGTAAGGTGTCTTATCATACCAAATATGAAGGATGTAGCACTTAGCTCTTGTGGTTACTGAGTTGTGGACAAATATATATATTTGAGGTCAAAGGTCATTGAGGTCACGTCACATTTTGTCATAATAATTGTATTGCTAAGTTATTCCTATATACCAAAAATCAGACCTCTAGCTCTATTGGCTCGCTCAAAATAAGATATGCGCATAATTAATGAGGTACAATATATGGTGTCATAAGGTGTCCTATCATACCAAATATGAAGGGTGTAGCACTTGTGGTTACTGAGTTGTGGACAAATATGTATATTTGATGTCAAAGGTCATTGAGGTCACGTGACGTTTTGTCAAACAAATTATATTGTTAACTTATCCCTATATACCAAAAATCAGACCTCTAGCTCTATTGGCTCGCTCAAAATTAGATATGCGCATAATTAATGGGGTACAATATGTGGCGTCATAAGGAGTCCCATCATACCAAATATTAAAGGTTTAGCACTTGTGGTTACTGAGTTATGGACAATAATGTATATTTGAGGTCAAACGTCACCAAAGTCACATGATATTTTGTCAAAATGTCTGAGATATCTGCGTGAACTGATGGACTCACTGATGGACTCACGGACGGATATGACCCAATCTATAAGCCCCCTGGACTTTATCCGTGGGGCAAAAAAACTGTGTCACTGCATCCTTTAGGCAATATGAATACGATGAGAAACTAAATTTTTATTTTTCTTGGCCTTATACATGAAAGTCTATGGAGAACTGCCATATACATGGGAGTCTATAGAGGTGTAAACTAAAAAGTCCTCTAACACGGCCAAATTCAATCGCATTGTGAAACAAATCGACGTGCATCTGTATGGGGTTGGGTACTATTCTTGTGCAAAGTTTGAAAGAAATTGACCAGGGCATGTCTGAGATATCTGCGTGAACGGACGGACGGACGGACTGACATGACCAAACCTATAACTCCCCAGGACTTCGTCCGTGGGCACTAAAAACAACGCAACAGTTATTACAGCTACACCGGCAGTAGGTTCATATCCAGAGCCCCGTACGGTCTGCCGCCGTCGCTTGAAAACAATATCATAAACCTGCCCATATGGGCAACTGTGTATGAGCAGCTGGATGCTTGACTTCCCGGAGAAGGCGAGCTGTCACGTTCAAGCTCAGGATTATTTGTCGATCAAATTTCAGTAAATTTAACTTACCTAGATGAAATTTTGTCTATATGCTGAAATTTCGCCGAAGTTTGACAAAATTGCATCGATTTTTCAGGTTCATATCCGACATTTTTGAGTTTTGAGTGCAGACAGAAATAAGTTTTGAGGCAACATGGCTGCGACCCCATGTTGACCCCTAGCCCTGCGTACGATGCTATGTGCTATCTAGCTACAGCTAACACATAGCATCGTACGCAGGGCTAGCGAGAGAGTTGCCGACATCGACGGTTATTTACGAGAAGTGAATAAAAGACTGTCATTTTTGGAAGCGATCGAGTAGCTGAGGTAGGCTGGGATACAACTTGGGCCCAAGAACGCTGAATTTCGGCAGTAATTTGGCTTTTTACGTCAAGTCCCAAATGGATTTGAAGTCACCGACCCTACGTGCGCGTACGGGTCTTTGCAGGGCTGTGGTGAGCGGGGCGATTAGCTGTAGCGGAACACACAGCATCGTACGCAGGGCTAGTTGACCCCAAGTGAAAATGTGTTTGCGATCAAATCTTCCTATATTTTTTTCAGAATTTTCGACAAAATCATTGCTTCTTACATCTTTTGTGAAATATAAAATATTAAAATAAAAATGCGATGTGCCATGTCTCCAGATTTCTTAAATATCGTTCGTTGACCGTTCGACGGAATACTCATTTCGCAAACTTGTGACGCAGTTGAAATTCAATACTGACCGCCAAATAATCTTAATGAGACGAGATCATTCTAGACATCCTCCAAATTATCCAACCATTCGCGTTAGAGTTCAGCTCGCTTAGAGGATCATAACATTCTCCGGCCTTCGTTTAGATCGACCCTAATCTCTCCCATTTAGGAAATAAATATTCAAGCTACCTTGACAAAACTTCGTGCACCATCCAGGACCAAACACACTACAAATCTGTCTTGACGTCATCATCTCCTTACATTGTAATCGGCATACCGTATTTTTTAGCAAAGGAGACACAGAATACGTCGGAGTATTCAGTTTCAAAACGTATTACATTGTGTGATGTTGTCAAAAAAGGTAATGTTACTGCAGTGGTATAAATTACAAAACACAAAAGTTCAAATCAGTTTATTTTGGACTGGCTTTACCCAACATTTCATATTGTTTCTTATGCCAGATTTGACCACGTGCTTACTGGCTACCCCTTTACATGCAAATTTTGTGTCAAATGGTGTGTTCTCCTGGAAAAACAAACGTACGATTTCTATATGAAGGAGGCGAAATTTGCCCTCAAAACTCGAAACCACCCCTTTATGGGGTGTACCTAGCTATTTTGAACGAGCTTCTCGCATCTGCAGCTCTATTTCGAAATGATGGTCTGGTTTTCTCAGCTCAAGGATAAGTGTTCTCCATCGCTGTGGGCATTACTATTCTCAACTGGGGGTACAGTTTCCAGTCGTAATGTTTTTCATTGTGTCCGGGATATAAAACCTTTCCTTTTCACAATTTTACTTCGATTAACACTAGTCCACATCTTGTCAGCGATTAAACATGTTTCAAGTTTAAATGTTAAATTCTGGTCTCGAGCCCTCTTGTTCGACCAACTGAAATTACCCCTCCCACTTTGGCTCGTCCAGTGGGTGTAGCAAGGGTTGTGCCATCGCCTAGGAAACGGAGGGTGCATTAATTGTTGCATTTCGATGCACATTTTGATTATATTCAGAAGATTTTGTGGCAAAAACTCAGATAGAGAAGCATTAATATTCACATCTCACTTATTCAAGACTGGCTGAGAGCAGCACTTCAATTCAGTTAACATCATTACGCCATTTATTATGCCAAGAAAGATGAAGCCAAGACATTTTGCCCTCCCTGGTCTCAGCCAGGAATGGTTATACCTTACAGAGTTTTTTCCCACGGAATGAAAACAAATGTACTTGGGCTGAGGCCAAAGTACAATAATAATTAATATAAGTATCATTTAGAAATAATAACGCGAATAGTAATAGTTAAATTTCCGTGCAAATTTCATCATAAGGGTATTTTGGGTCGAAAAAACCAAATATGATATTGATTACACTGACCCATGTTTCCATGGCTACAATTTTAGGGGTTGTAATTTTAGTTTTTCTAATATCCCATGAAAAGTTACTTTGATTATTATGAAAATTATCTAGTGGAGTTCGGGTCAGAGAACACAAATACCAGCCTTATTTTAATGTTTTAAGTTGCAATGGTAACTATTTTGGGATTGAAAATGTTACTTTTTCCCTAATTCATATTAAATATTAATGATTGTTGTAAAAAATTGATCATAAGGGTTTTTCTGGTTAGCACACCAAAAAATCACACGAATTTTAATGTGAGGTTTTTCCATGGAAACCATTCAGGAGTAAAAATTACCGTACCAGTTTTTCAAAGATTCCACCTAAAATCCAGTAATCAACAGAATGTTATATCAGAGGGATATTTTGGGTTAGAAACTAGATATCCAGTGTAAAAATCCAGTAATCAACAGAAATATTATACCAAAGGGTTATTTTGCGTTAGAAAGACAAAATATGATATCCATTTTTACTGCTCTGTGTTTCCATAGTAACCTATTTGCGTTTTAAAATTTCATTTTTTTCCAAATTCCATTAAAAGTAATCCCAGTTACTTTGCAAATGCTCTCCTAAGTGTATTTATCACAGCATGAACTCCATGTTCATTTTGTTTTATGTTGCCACGGTAACCATTTTGGTAACCACAGTTGCTTTTATTTAAAACATAATTCACTGTTTTTTATTTATTCTATTGATTCCTAAGTAACAACTCTTAAAATGTGTTGTATAATAATAATAATAATTTTAATTTCTGTGCCTTCATTCTAGGAAGAATAATATAAGGTTATTCCCAAAATACCGGGATTCATGTCCGAGTACATCGTGCAGCGGAGGTATTGTCCAAGACACACAGCGTCGAGGACAATACTGAAGTGTACGATGTACTCGGACATAAATCCCGGTATTTTGGGAATAACCTCATTATTATACACCTTTTTATTCCAATTTTACCCCGAAAAAGTCAAAATTAAAGCTTTTTGGGGGATGCCCGTCCCGCACTGCACTGAGCGATCGCGAGCAACTGAGAACGCGTTCACCGCGTCCGCTGAGCGCACAGAACGAATTTTCAAACCCGCGCAGCGCAGTGCATGTGTTAGAAATTGTAGGTCGGCAGCATAATTTCACCCAGATTCACAGGGTTTTCATTCACCACTACTAACGCTGTGAAGTACCGAATGTTTAGAAGTATTTGTTTTTTTAAAAACTTAAAATCATCTCTCCTTTTTCTCTGCATTGACGTAATGGTGTTTTGAGGTCAAAGGTCAAATAGCGTCTAATAACACCAAAAGTTATTGTACTCCGCGTCAAAGTTATTGGACTCTGCGTCCTCTGATACTGCAATTTACTGTACCAAGAAACTCCATAGATTGCAGACGCAGGTGTATAATAATAAAGATAATTGGGGCCATTCTGGTCAAAATTATGTTTTCCGTTAATTTTAGTGTGTTAGAATTAATTTTATATAGACCAGTAATAATTTTTCAAGCATATTTTATTTTGTTTCATGCAGTAATCCCAATTAAGTGTAATATAATATATTACTAACTCATTATGCATTCATCGAATTAATTTTATGTGCTAAAATTAATTCTACTAGTATTCAAATTAATTTTGTGAACCCGATTCCCCTTAGCACCCGATGTACCATTATTTATCACAAGCAGTAACAGTAGCGCACAGTTTTTTAATTTGAAACATGATTCACCGGTACTTATTTATTTTATGGATTTAAAATTAATGGCGTATTAATATTCATTTTAAAATAATTTATTTTGATTTTTTTGGCTCATTCCAGGAAGAATAATGAAGACAAATTATTTCTGATTGTTTAACCATATTAAAATTATGAACATGTAGTGGTGCATTATTTTTTGTGTGACCTGGCGTGACCCCATAAACTTTATGATTAGCTAGCTCCCTTTCCATGGTAGCAACGGCTAAATTTGAACATGATGTCTGTATACCTTTAAACACTTTTTTAAACTCATCAGGCCAAGACAAGGGGGGAATATTACAAGTTAAATGTTTCACGTTTAATCCTGCCCTACTTGACATAGTATAGGAATCTAAATAGAATTAAACTAACCACCAACTCGAACTTAACTCTTAATGAATTTTGCCCTATTTCTAACTTGTGCGAACGTCGTAGGAAACACTTATTGCAACAATTTACCCTAAATATAAAGAATCGGCTGTCAATTAAACTGCGGTTGCTAACCAACCGGAGGTGAACAGTGAGACTAAACGTGTCCAGAAATACGAGCGCAATAAACTAATCGTTTTGGCGTTATACAAGAGTTAGCATTCCAAAGTCTGTCACCCTGATTTTTGCCAAGTTTGGAGAAGGGCGGCATTTCCATCTGAATGATTAAACGAAGTGAAACGCAAAATTCTATCGCTTATGATCCGGCAATATGTACAGTAGAAATACGCTGCAGTTATCTAAGCTTATAAGCTTATACTCCACAAAATGGCCACAGGCGGCGTGAACTTTCTTGAAGGATTTCTTAAACGTCCTACTTGGTACCTTAGACACTCACATGTGATACCCGAAAAGTATTCTCTGTAGTAATTCCAGTTTCTTTCAACATTCCGTCATTTTAAAGCTCAACGACACAATAGCACGAGCACATGGACTCAATTGCGCATAATCTCTGAAGGGCGTGCGCGTGAATTGCGCGTGTTCCAACAGTGGAGAACGCGAATCGCAGGGTCTCTGCCAGACTACACTGGCAGGGCCAATCTCCACACAGAGATTGAAGGGCATGTTACAACCGATAACGTAGTAACTAACCGATAACGTATCAAACCCGATAACGTAGTAAAAATTTACCGATAACGTAGTAAATCAACCGATAACGTAGTAACGAACCGATAACGTAGTAAATTTTTCTAACCGATAACGTAGTAAAAATTTACCGATAACGTAGTAATTTTTCCTAACCGATAACGTATCAACAAATTTACCGATAACGTATCAATGAACCAATAACGATTAAATCAAGCAATTCCGTAGAAAAGTTAACCATTACCGTATCAAAACAACCAATAACATATCAAGTAACTGATAATATCTGATTAAGCGAGTCATGGGGAGCGATAGAACGATCGATTCATACTTAGATAGATAGATATTAGATAGATATATATATAGATAGATAGATAGATAGATAGATAGACAGACAGATAGATAGTTAGATAGATAGAAAGATAAATAGGTCGATCGATGTATCGATAGTTAAATCGATCACTCAATCGATAGATCGATCTATCTATCTATCAATATTTGATAGATGGTCGGGTGATCGATCGATCAATCGATCGATACATAAATTTATTGGCAGGTCGATCGATAGAACAAATAATCTATAAATTCGATAGAAAGATAGATCAATTAATCAATAGATTGATCAATCGATTAGATAAATTGGTCAATAGATATATAGATAGATCTATAGATCGATTTGTTATCACATTGTCTCGTACTCAATTTTGTTTTCTACAATTTATTTTTTCCGTTTTGTTACAAATTTCTGCAGCAAATCAATCGTGCTTCGACTGTTTTCATAGTAGTACGAACGACTAAGTTTATCTAAATGTTGTTAAACTACAGAAATTGGTTTGGGAAGTTGTTTCTAGTCTTGCTATAGTAGCTATACAGTTTAATTGAAGTTGGGTAAAATTCAAAGAGATCGTACAAGTACTGATGAAACAAAGGCAGGGGAATGAGCGGCTGTTGGTTTACACAAAGAACCCTACCGAGAAAGAAAGTATTACGTGTATGTATTCAGACAGAAAGTATTGTTGGTTGTAATAACAAGATTAGAAGCAACTTTCCAACCCCATTCAAGAAGTGTAGCAACATTTAGATCACGTTAGTCGTTCGTACTGCAACAAAAGTTATACAGGCAAATCGTGGGAATACTCTGCTTCGCATATAAATGGGATTATCACAAAACATTTTTTAGCAAAGTAATCGGACCAGCTACAAAACGGAAGACTCTTTTTCCTTCGGGACTGTTTTTTGGCTCTAGCAGACCAATTGCAATACCGCAATCACCGACAGCCAACATCGCAAATTTTGCACACATATTGGATACGTCACCGATAGAAGTAACTGCGTATTAGTGATTAACCAAAGAATATTAATGATTTATTAGTACAATTGACGACTTTTCATGTTATTGAAAATCTCCATCGGTGTATTTGAAAAAGGTAAGCATATCAGTGATTAATATGCAGGAACCTAATATTTTTAGTAACTCTGGTAAGGCCAAGAAAAATAAAAAGTTTGTTTCTCATCCTGGACATATTGCAGAAATGATGCGGTGACGCGGTTTCTTTTTCTTCTCAATTTTTTTAATTTTTAACCTTCAAGAACGCAAAAACATGAAAACGACAAAGGAATGCACGAAGGAATAAATGCACAGCAGTGTTGCTTTAGTATTTTTGTACAGCAACAGTTCTGCGGTTTGACTTTTAGTTGAGCAATGCAGTTTTGTCAACTTAATATAACAGTGACATGTGTATAGTTCTGAATGAAATGTTAGTGTCAGTTATTTTGTTTACAGTTATCTTTTATAAGCACTGTATTATGCAATATCGTCGTGTATTTTTGTTGTTTTTTTTTCATTTTTTCCAATGACCAGGAAAAAGTTGACGCGGCGGGTCTCAATTGACTCGCGCGAGGATGAGAAACAAGCTTTTTTTATTTTGCGATGTCTTCGTATTCCTTCTTCAAATAAGATGTGACGACGTGAATCACGACAAAAAGGATTGAAAGGAAAGAAAAAGTTATATGTTGTATACAAAATCTATTGACTTGGCTTGTTTACAGGAGTAACTTGCAAAATTAATGAATTTTGATTATAAGGAATTCAATTGATATACCTATAATTCAGTCCCAGAATGAGAGTTACATTGTAAAGACTTATTGTCATTTTGATATAATTGTAGCGCGCAAACAAATTCCTTAAGACTCAAAATTATTTGTCTGCAACTACTATGCAATAGTCGTCTACAACTGATATTCCGTAATGCGTTCCCTCTTAAATAAGACGAAGCAAATATCCGATCTAAGTTTCACGTGGTTTATTCGAATATAGGCATGTCTTCCAGACTGAGAACAACAAATTCTCTGAGTAGAATGTTGTACTACAAACGTTGAGAACGTTTGGGAACGTTTGGGAACGATTAACTGAAAACAAATCAAACAAAAGGATACAGGAAGTGAGAACTAAGCTACGTTCACACTATGACACAGGAAGTAAATACTCTCTTTGACCAGGAAGTAAATACACTCTATGACACAGGAAATTAGAAACAGGAAGTAACTAACAGGAAGTAATACTCCCTCTAAGATGACTCAGGGGTCGAAGGTCATAATAGGTGGGGTGGTCACATGACCCACCTCAGTAAACGCCCTCTAACGGTGACTGAACGTTTACTTTCGTTGACAAGATCTCATTTGCATAAAATCAGCCCTGACTTAATGAACAATTAGCTGCTTTGAAACAATTACTAACTCAAAGATGCATAAGAATACAATCACTAGACTACTTTACGTAAAAGGTCTCAAAAAGGTTGTCCTATAAATGTAATCAGAGTCGTTGAATGTGTCCATTATAGCATTCATTGTTCACATACTTCAATAAGGTCCTTGGCCTTTTGTTAGGCACACGTGCTCTTAGAGTCTCACAATGGAATAAGGCTATTCAATGTTCCTTCAAGAATGTCTGCTTTAAAGTCACAAAAGAATCAACTGAATTGCTTACCGATTTTGTGTAGGGTTGTATAAGACTATCGCATCAACAGGTTCAAAGCTGTTTCATCAAAAAGGTCTTTACAAGCAATCTTGGCGAGAACTATAGCCGGTCACTTTCAGAGACATGTCCACTCTCTGAAGGTCTCACTTAAAGTGACTAGAAGCACGCTTGGAATGGCTGCATGTGCGCAGTGCGTAATACAAAAGATAAACATTTAAAGGATGGAAGTTGATGGTGACTCATGACTTTGAATTTGAACTATGGCCAAATAAGGGGATGTTGATTTTGACCGTAACATTCCGGTCCCCTAATTGTGTAGATGTGACTCGGAACAATTATAAATCCAATATTCTAAACTGGTCAAAATTCAATCTAACTAAACAAACATGAATAATATACTGTTCATATATCACTAATAAAAAAGATTAAAGTTCTTAGCTGTTCTTGTGTCCTTCAGACGAATCTTCAATGGCGTCGCCTCCAGGAGCACACACAACTTATCCACTGGACGTCGTAGAGTAGTCGCTCTGGTCTTGACTTCTGCAAACCTGACGAGTCCCTTCTTGTCTTTCATCACTTCGGTGATTCTGCCCATGGACCAGGAGTTCCTCGGTGCTGTGTTGTCGACGATCAACACCACGTCTCCAACGTTGAGGTTTCTTCTGATCTCGAGCCACTTCTGTCTCTCTTGTAGCAATGGGAGATATTCTTTCATCCATCTCTTCCAGAATATATCTGTCAGGTACTGCACTTGTCTCCATCGACGGCGTACGTAGTTGTCATTCTTCTGAAACAAGCCGGGTGGCAGGGCCTGTTTTGGTTTCAGCATTAACAGGTGGTTGGGTGTTAATGCCTCTAGATCGTTCGGATCTTCTGACAGCCTGGTGATTGGTCGGCTGTTAATTATGGCTTCCACTTCGCAGAACAGCGTTCGGAGTGCTTCATCTGACATGCGAAGTGGTTGTTCTTTGAGCAAGGAAAAGATGATTTTCCTTATGGTTCTGATGTGACGCTCCCATACTCCTCCAAAGTGGGAACCTGCTGGGGGGTTGAATTCCCATTTGATGTCTTGTTGGTGGAGCATCTCAGCTATCTTCTCTTGGTTCCATCTCCTGATACTTTCCTTCAGCTCTTTGTCGGCTGCGATGAAGTTAGTCCCGTTGTCTGATCTGATGGACTTAACTTGTCCTCTTCGTGCTATAAATCTTCTGATGGCGTTGATGCACGAATCTGTATCTAATGAGCAGGCTACTTCTAAGTGTACCGCACGAGTTGCCATACATGTGAAGATCACTCCATACCTCTTCTCAGTGACACGGCCACGTTTGACCTCCATTGGTCCGAAGTAATCTACACCTGTGCGAGTGAATGGTGGCTCTTCGGGGGTGATGCGGTCCTTAGGTAGGTCTGACATCTTCTGCTCACAAACTTTCGCTCTATATTTTCTACAGATGACACATTTGGTTACGAGGTTGCGGATTGCTGTAGGCGCCCGTAGAATCCAATATTTCTCTCTTAGCTTTGCCAGCATCGAGTTCCTTCCAAGATGTCCGACTTCTTTGTGGGTTTCTTGGGGTATGATTGTTGACAGTGGTGAGTCTTTAGGCAGCACTATCGGGTGCTTGCTGTCTGGTGACACTGAGGCACGTTCCAGGCGTCCGCCAACTCGTATTATTCCTTTATCCAAAATTGGGTCCAGCTTATATAATGGGCTGTATCTCCTGACTTGCTTCTTTCGTTGAAGGAGTGCCATTTCATCTGGAAAGTGCTTTCGCTGCACATACTTCATGATTGCATCTTCTGCCCTTTGCAGATTCTCTAATGAAACAGGTGGGATTGTTGTTTCACAACTCTTCTGGCTAGTATCTGCGTTGGTGTCTTCATCGTCTTCCTTTCTTTTGCGGCATTATCTTGGAGGTTTTTCTTCGCTAACAGGAACCATCCGACTATTTTCCTTAGTTTCATCATGCTGGAGTAGCGTAGTAAGATCTTCTCTACCCCAAACTCTTGCTCTACTAGTACAGTGCTGTACACGGATGCTTCCCGCTTGACTTCTGGGTCTTTATTACCTAGCGCTCTGGAGATGTCCTGTTGTGTAGGCCATTCACTTTCTCGTTTCCACAGGAAATCTGGTCCTCGCAGCCATCTTTTGTTTTGCAGGAACTTGTCTACCGTTAGTCCCCTAGATGCGTCGTCTGCTGGGTTGGACTTTGTGTCAACGTACTTCCACTGTTTACTATCCGAACCTTCACGTATAATGTTGATCCGGTTGGCTACGAAGGTGTGGAATCGGGATGTTTCATTGGCGCAGTACTTAATCACTGATGTGCTGTCTGTCCAGAAGTATACCTTGTCGTTCTTAATGTCGAGTTCTTCCTCCAACATTCTGTTCATTCTCACGGCCACTGTAGCTGCTGTCAGCTCCAGGCGTGGGATGGTAATTTTCTTCAGTGGTGCAACCCTTGCTTTTCCCATAAGGAAGGCGCAGTGAATTCTTCCGTTTTCGTTTATGAGTCTAATATACGATGCGACACCGTATCCATATTCACTGGCATCAGAAAAGTGATGTATTTCACGTACCTTGACTTCGCCAAAGTCTACTGGTTTGTAGCACCTCTGAGTTGATACGTTTTCTAGTTTTGGAAGATCTGATAGCCATCTTAGCCATTTCTTCCGATCGTCTTCTTTGATCTTTGCATCCCAACCAATACCTCTACGACACAAGTCTTGCAGGTAGGATGAACGGAGCTGCGAGTCCAATGGGATCGTATACTGAGCTGATAATTGATAGTATGCCTCTTCTCGTTGGAGGCCGGCTTTCAATGTTGATCTGGAATCCTATGGTGTCTGACTCGACCGACCATGAAGTACCTAGGGCACGCTCTACTGGTAGGCAGTCGTATTCCAGCTTCAGGTCTTTGATTTCCTTAGCTCTTTCTTCTTTTGGTATAGTCTCCAATACTTCACGGCTGTTGCTCACCCACTTTGTTAGACGGAAACCGCCTTTCTTGCAAGCAGCAGTCAGATCTTGTGTCAACTCGATTGCCTTCTTCGTACTTTCTACCGACTTGAGGCAATCATCTACGCAGAAGTCTCTCTTTATTGTTTTGACAACTTCCTTGTTGAATAGGTGGCTGTTGTCGTCGGCCATCTTGTGTAGTGCTGTGTTCGCGCAGCTCGGGATGATACTGCACCGAACAGGTGAACCATCATTTTATAGACTCTTGGAGGGCTTTCTATGTTTCCATCTGGCCACCAATAGAAGCGTAGACAGTCACTGTCCTCTTCTCTAACCTTTACCTGGTGGAACATAGCCTCTATGTCTGCCATTAAAGCGATTGGTTCCTGTCGAAATCGTAATAACACTCCTAGTAGATTATTTGTCAGATCCGGCCCTTGTAGTAATAGGTTGTTCAACGACACACCTTGGAACTTTGCTGAACAGTCAAAGACAACGCGGATCTTCTCTGGTTTCTTCGGATGATATACTCCATGGTGGGGTATATACCATACCTTTCCGTCGTCTCGATCTAACTCGTCGTTAGGGACTTGTATTGCGTATCCCTTCTCAATTATGTCTGCCATGAACTTCTGGTAGTCGGCATGGAACTTTGGGTTGTTTCTCAACTTTCTTTCCAGGCCTTTAAATCGTTGTAATCGTTGTTGTGCTGATTGTCCGGTAGTCGAACTCTTTCATTTTTGAATGGAAGTCCAATTTTGTAGTGTTCGTCTACTAGCTCCTTGGTTTCGTTTACCTTCTGCATGAACTTCTTGTCTTCTTGGGAGTGTTCCCTTTTGTCATCTATCATGCGCTCAGGAAAATCAAGGTCAATGATATGTAGCACTAACCTGTCTAGTTTATCCAGTTCTTCCATATCCTCTACGGCCACAACTTCTGTTCTGTAGCTGGGAGGATGTTGCCCTTGTTCGTTCAATCTGACTACGTGCCAGGGGATCCATCCTACGCGTGTTCTGCATGCGTGAGGGGTTGAGTCTGGACCACGTATTGTTTCCAGAGGGGTAAATACTGCTGTTTCTCTGGTACCTATCATCAGTCCTATTTCGGCATCTATTCTTGGAAGCCTTATATTCTTCAAATGCGGCCATCTCATGAGATCCTCTTGATGGGGAATGTAGTCTTCAGAGACGCCTATCTCTGGTTTAGTGTATACTGTTTTCAGCTCTACCTGTGGCTCTGAACAGTCTAGGTTGTAAACTTCTATGCCCGTGACTTTGTCGCAGGTGTGGCTGCCTAAGCCATTCACTGTATTTACCGTCAGCTTTGTCTTTCTGCCTGTGGCTCCCACTTTTCTCTGTAACGCTTCTGTGCAGAATGATATGACACTACCTGTGTCCAGAAAGGCATAAGTCTGTACCATTCTATTTGAGCCTTTCAACTTCACCTTGACAGGGATAATAGTCAGCAGGACCTTGCAGTTATCATCATCATCACCAGTGTCATCGTCTTGACCACCGGTCCCCATAAAGGACTGTACTTGGTCCACCTCTGCCATGGTGCAGTGTACTGTGACACTCTCCGTCTGTACTGGTCTCTTTGAATTCTCATCTTTATCAGTTGTCGGTCGACAATCCTGATGTAGCACTGTTGGGTGTTTTCCTTGGCATTTGGAGCATTTAGCTTTCTGCTTGCATTGCTTACTCCGATGACCAGGTTTCAGACAGCCAAAACATACACCTTGGTTTCTCAGAAAGTTAACAGTATCTTCTTGACTGGCTGCAATCAATTGTTCGCAACTGTCGAAAGAATGATTGTTATCTTGGCAGTGCAGGCATGGTTTCTGTTGAGCCTTGTTTGGTTTGGAGGTTGAAGTGTTGCTCTTCTTGCTCCCTTGGTTCGTCTTCTTGTCTGCGCTTGTAACGCTAGTGGCGAAAGATTGTTCCACTTTGTCTGTACCTCTCTTCTTTTTCACTGGATTGTCGAGACTAGCCATTGCTTGTCTACTGTAGTCCGGGCATGACAGTCTGCTTGCTTCGGACTTCACCAGATCGACGAGGTCTTCAAATCTTACTCTTTTCTTGGCTTTGCGTATCTTCGCTGTGCGTTTACTCCAAGAATCTTGAATAAAGTAAGGAAGCTTCTTGACGATCCGTTTCATATTTTCTGAATGTTCTAGTATTTCTA
The DNA here is from genome assembly GCF_041260155.1 of Ptychodera flava. Taxonomy (NCBI): domain Eukaryota; kingdom Metazoa; phylum Hemichordata; class Enteropneusta; family Ptychoderidae; genus Ptychodera; species Ptychodera flava. The sequence continues at coordinate 31,685,232 of NC_091944.1, read as the reverse complement.
GGCCATCAACGCATCGGGTTGCTGTCTTACATCGATTTAAGAAGATGGCGAACTTGTCTAATGAGGCAACATTATCTGGCTTGATTGGAGGCCAGTCCAAAACCTTCCTCAGGTAGGCGTTGGCTATCTTGTGTGGATCACCATAGCGCTCTTCCAGCTCCTCCATGGCACCTTGATATGCTTCACTTGCATCTATACCCGCATACCCTTGAACTATTTCATGGGCTGTGCCTTCCGTGAACTGTCTCAGCAGAGTGAGTTTATCTTTATCATCTTCAGCAGTCGGTACTAGTTTGGTCTCAAACTCATCTATGAATGATCTGTACTCCATGATGTTACCGTCAAACTTCTTTATCACTGTGGACATTTTCTTTATTGCTCTGATCATGGCCCATTGTGCAGAGTCACGTGTCGTCATACTCATGCTACTGCCACTACTTCTGATGGGAAAATTCTGGAAGCTGCTACACTGACTTCTTCTTCTAATCATCCGCCTCACTGTCATTCTCCCTTTCTATTGTAGGAGTTTCCTTCTTATACACTCGTACTGGTGTTGTGGTCTTTCGTGGTTTTGTTCTGGACACAATGGATTTGTCCTCCAGTGGTTCAGTCTTAATATTGATGGCGATATCGTCTCGAATTCGTCACCAAAAAACTTATTCAGAGATCTAGCTCTAGCATCGGCTACGGCAATCTTTGTGTCAAGTTCATGTTGCTCCTCCTTGAGTTGAAGCTCATGTCTTGCCATGGCCCGCTCCATTTCTTGCCTCTCCCGGTGTTCTTGGAGTTGAAGCTTATACTTAGCACGCTCAATCTCTTGCTTCTTCTTGAGCTTAGCTGACCTTGCCAACAGTTCAGCCTTTTCCCTTTCATCTGCTAGTTTGGTGGCTGAGAGTGCACTGTGGCTTGTATGATGGCTGACCCCACTCTGGCTGCCAACTACAGACGGCTTCGGTGTGCCGACTTGAGAGACACTATCTTCTGGTCCTACATCCTCTTGTGGATGAATTGGTGTGGGGTTCACAATTGGTGTTGGTTTCGCTTCCTGTTTGCTCACCCATGCAGTGGTGTCTTTAAAGAAGGTCCCAAAAACGTCTTCGACATCGGCCAGCCAACGAAGGCGTTCGTCTGGCACCTGATCCTTTGGGAGTAAACTTTCGTATTCATAGCACGTGTCTGCAAAGACTTGATGCAGCTCCTTCCACACTTCAAACTTCAGTTTGATTGTGAATAGGTCTGCCTTATCAGCGATGAGGTCTTGTATTTTCTTGGACTTTTGGGTTAGTGAACTCGCTGTTTTCTCTAAGAAGCCACCTTTAGTAGATAACTCATATTTAAGTCCTTTTTCGGACAGTGTTCTGTCACGGCCGCTACGCCTGGGTTCTTGCAATTCCTTTTCCGGTGACGAAGTTCTTGATTCTTTTCTTCGTCTTCCATGGTTTGACTTAGGTGAATATCACAAGTCCGATACAAAATCGTTAATGAGAAATGTAGCGCGCAAACAAATTCCTTAAGACTCAAAATTATTTGTCTGCAACTACTATGCAATAGTCGTCTACAACTGATATTCCGTAATGCGTTCCCTCTTAAATAAGACGAAGCAAATATCCGATCTAAGTTTCACGTGGTTTATTCGAATATAGGCATGTCTTCCAGACTGAGAACAACAAATTCTCTGAGTAGAATGTTGTACTACAAACGTTGAGAACGTTTGGGAACGTTTGGGAACGATTAACTGAAAACAAATCAAAACAAAAGGATACAGGAAGTGAGAACTAAGCTACGTTCACACTATGACACAGGAAGTAAATACTCTCTTTGACCAGGAAGTAAATACACTCTATGACACAGGAAATTAGAAACAGGAAGTAACTAACAGGAAGTAATACTCCCTCTAAGATGGATCGAATATGGATCGAATGATAGATCAGTGCATCGATCGATCAATCGGTCGATCTATCGATTTATCAATAGATTGATCGATTGATCGAGGATAGATCTATCCCTATGAATCTATTCCCATGAATCACTTGATCCAATACATTATCAGTTGATTTGATACGTTATCGGTAAATTTGTTGATACGTTATCGGTTAGGAAAAATTACTACGTTATCGGTAAATTTTTACTACGTTATCGGTTAGAAAAAATTACTACGTTATCGGTTCGTTACTACGTTATCGGTTGATTTACTACGTTATCGGTAAATTTTTACTACGTTATCGGGTTTGATACGTTATCGGTTAGTTACTACGTTATCGGTTGTAACAGGGCAGTGGGGCAGCAGCGCGGCATGGATAATTCGAACCAAGCTAGAGGGTCTCCGCGAGTCGTTGACCGCGCGCCCCCACCAATCTCTGCTGCAGGCAAATATAAATATTCCAAACTTGGACTTCTTTCAGTCCTGCGCGCGCCCAACTGGCTAAATAAACGTGGCGGAAATAGTAACCGGGTAGGAGCAATCCAGCTAGAGATCGCACTTGTCGCACACTGGCAAAAATAATACATTATACACAAATGAAAATAATAAATAATCTGCTAAAACTTCGGCAATCGCGTCTGCAAAGCTGAAAGCCGTTGGGGCATACATTTTGAATCATCAATTTACATCCCTGTAACCTAGAGCAAGGTCTATGTTTTGCAAGTGTTCACGGAATCGAGGATCGATATTGAAACTATTCATTTATCTAATTTTTTTTGGTTCGAAGTATTATATATAAAAAAGACAGAAAATGTTGGCTATATCATGGAAAACGCGCAATACCCAAAAAGTTGGTGAAAACCGTCGCATGTGGCAGAGATTAGTGTGACTACTGCTGAGACTCCCTAGCTTGGTTATACTTTTTCACGCCGCTACAATCTCTGTCCGGAGATTGTGGCAGGGCGAAACATGCGAGATGCAAAAAATGTTTATTCAGCAATGCCAATATGACGCTTACGAGGTTCGGTGGTCGCAGAAAAGAAATTTCACTGCAGAGAGAGAGAGAGAGAGAGAGAGAGAGAGAGAGATTGTTAATTTATTGGAAATCTTTTCCATAGTCGCGAGTTTTGATGGAAGAAAACTAAAAACAAAATTAAATTGAACCGATTGAACTTGTATCCATAAAGTTCGCACAAAAATAAAATGTCTAGGCCTGCTGGTATCGCTTAAACTGCTTAGTGTCACTTTTCCGACAAGCATTACCCCTTGGGTTAATGATATCCCCCTCTCTCCGAACAGTATGATGCATAATTCTGCGCTGCACGGACAACAATTGGAAGTCACTCCATTGACAATATTAAATTATATTATATCATGCTACCATGCGCCATTCTGATTGGACGAGAGCGATGCTAAAATATTGTTTTAGCACTGATAGCGGTGGTAAAACGGGCCCCTAAACCAGCATTTTTGAAAATTGCCCGGTCGGTGTATATTTGAACGATGTGGCTCTGAACTTAATCCGAAACAGTCCGCTTTGTTTCAAAGACCGAGTTTGAATTTCGATACAGAGATAAAGTATGGTTCTGTAACTCACCTTTTGGTGAAAATAAGCGGTCTATGATGAAAGAAATCTCCGAAGCAACACATTTATTTTGGTATGATGATGTACAAAATTGTATAGGGTAACAGCGCACTGTGTAGTTTGCTTGATCGATTCAGGAGCAGGAGTCGAGACGCGACATACCACTCTTTAAAACACAAACAAATTGAAACTTCCTCACAGTAACGGTACGTCAGATATTCCTTCCTAGAGTTTGGGCTGTAACAGACCAGGGTGTTCTAACGATGTAGCCCAAGAACTTGAAGAAGTTCAAAATAACAATGCGATCATTCCTGGCGACTGCGACGAAAATCGTTGTGTCAGCGTCCAGCTCTCGCTGAATCGGGCAACACACTCTGCTCCCATATTACAACTGTTCATACAGTCGCCGTAATCCATGTCTGGATTATTTCAAAACTGAACGTTTTCTGGCACAAATTATCCATCCAAAATATCCATCAAAAATAGAACCTGTAACCCCACTGCACCGCCTCCTCTGTCTGAATGTTACGACGGTTGGCGCACACCGGACTGACAGTGAATGAGATAAATCTATTTTTAGTGTACTACGCCAAAAAAGCCAGCGCTATTGTTTTTATGTAAATTTACAAAAAAAAATTGTTACTTTTTCTTTTGCTTTGAACTCTTGACCCATTTCTGTGTCTGAAGCAGTTCGTGTTGCATGTAAATATTAAT